>NC_053447.1:45687946-45937908 GCF_007990345.1 Gossypium hirsutum | reverse complement strand
ATCACATAAATTTTTCATTCCTAACATAATAAGATTTGTAAAACATATTACTCAATCATTAACCTTTTCATAAAATTATGAACCACTCCATTTACTTTCTTACCAGTCCATTTACTTACTTTCCATTTCATTTACTTAGCATAAACTTAAATAACAACATCAATTCACTAATTATTATATTTGTTCATGAACTAGGTAAAATCATCTATAGCATACATAATTTTCTTACATATAAGTACATCATTCAACTCATCAATCCCTTTTTCATCATATTACATCTCAACTCTGAACTTACCGTTTTGTTAGCTTTTCTTACTTGTTTACTTAGCATAATACAAGAATTAAGCATAAACATCACCCACATGATAAAAATTTTTATTAGAAAATACATATTTTGATTCTTACTACCCTTTCATGAACATAAGCATATTTACATTTTGACACTTACCATTTCAATGCATAACTTTAAAAGTAAACGTAATACAATCCAACCAATAGTTTGACACAAGCCTAAGCATCATCAACAACACATGTTAATGCATCAATTCATAATTCACTTGAATTAACACAAGATAAGTTATTAAACATGAATAACCTCACTTGAAATCATTAATTTCATGAACATAGACATACCTTTATTTAAAATTTTCTTTTCATTCCTTTTTCTTAGTTTTCATTATATAAATCATTTGAATACTCAATTGAATAGCAAATTCATCAAATTCATTAAACAAATTGCCTTACCGAAATTTCAATTCGAAGAACGACTTACGGATAAGCGTACATCGCAAATCAACCGAGCACACCAATAGAAAGTCATAAAAGCTGATCCACCTGAAGTACACCTGACAGAAGCTCATAAGAGCTGATCCAACTGTAACAAGCCAAATAGAAGCTCATAAGATCTGATCCAACCGTAACATGCCAAACAGAAGCTCATAAAAGCTAATCCAACCATAACACGCCAAACAAAAAATCATAAGAGCTAATCCAACCGTAACACGCCAAACAAAAGATCATAAGAGCTGATCCAACCATAACACACCAAACTGAAGCTCATAAGAGCTGATCCAACCGAAACACACCAAACAAAAGCTCATAAGAGCTGATTCAACCGTAACACGCCAAACAGAAGCTCATAAGAGTTGATCCAACCGAAACACGCCAAATAAAAACTATAACACGAGAATTCATAACAAATGTTGAACCACGATTTACTTGGGTAATATATAAATATCTCCCTCCAACACCATCTCCACTCCAAACCCCCGTAACACACCAAATCTAGATGGTACTCTATCCCGCGTTTAATCCAAACAGAGCCTCAAATTTAATATTATATCTCAGATAATGATTCATTTTCAACAACGAAATATATATTATATCATGCAATACCAGTCATAAATTTATATAAATGTTAAATTTTAACCATACGAACTTACCTTGCCAAAATGTAGAAACATCAAAGTACAGGGGCTTTTTGGTAATTTTTCAGTCGATCTTGATCTAAATTAATAATTTCATTCAATTTATTAATTTAGATAGCAAACAAATTATTTTATGCAATTTAGTCATTTTTGAAATTTTTAAAAAATTTCCCCTAACATTTTACTTTTATTCAATTTAGTCCCTAAGGCTAAAGCATGCAAATTAACCATTTTTAATGCAAACCCATATCATCCAAATATTCATGGCACCCAAAAAAGCCCAGATTTGTAATAATTTCACATCAAATCCTTGTATTTTTACTATTTCAATAGTTTAATCCCTAATCGGTAAATTCATCAAAATTACTTAACAATATACTTTTAAATATCAACCAACATTTCAAATTCATCATTTAACATCCAAAATCACATAAATTAATCAATGGAAACATTCAATATCTTTAACAGTTTCAAAATCAAAGGTACGGGCTAATTGGACCTAGTTGCAACAATCTCAAAAACATAAAAATTATTAAAAACGGGGATAAAATAGACTTACATGCACACAATGAAGGTTTGACGAAGCTTCAAAGCCTTTAGCAATGGCTTTCTTCTCCCCAATTCAGTGAAAGAAATGAATTAGAAAAGATGATACAAACTTTGTTTTATTTAATTTAATTACAAAATTACCATTTTTTCGATTTAAATATCATCCAAATTTCATGCTTTTAGTTGCCCAAAACCATCCACTAAATCCTTAAATGGTTTAATTTTTATTTAAGTCTCTTTCCCTTTATTCAATAAGCCATTTAATCACTCAAATCAAATAGTGATCAAATTTTACATCTTTTACAAATTGTCTTTTTTAATTAATTAACTATCGAAACATTAAAATTTCTTAACAAAACTTTAATAAAACCTTAATAACACTCAGTAGATATTTACAAAAATATTTACGACTCGTTTTATAGAAACGAGGTCCCGATACCTCATTTTCTAAAACTACTTGACTTTAGGGTCTTACCACTTGAACTTAATTCATCATTTATATAACATAATTTATCATATCAAAAACCTTTTTTTAAAACCATAAATGACTCATAAATATTAAATAATAATATTTATGAACTTACTCGTCGAATTTGTGGCTCGGAACCACTGTTTCTAACACTACTGAAAAATGGGTTGTTATATTAAGCGTAGATCGAGTTATGAGCATTTTAAGTTTGTTATATTAATGGTTTTGAGCTAATTAGAAACTCAACTAGGCTTGTGTTTTGGTTGGTTTGAGTGAATCCTTGGCTGTCATTTGACTGTGTTTATTGTATGATTATTGTGTGTGAAGCCTTGGATTCATTTGGGCCTTCAATAAGTTAAAGAAAGAGCGAGATTGAGCTTTCGGCTTCTCAACGAAAGCATCAGTGGTGAGTGTTTGGAATATGTGTCATTTGGGAATTTATTAGTAGCCTAAACCCCTACTCTAAATTTCGAGTGTAAGTTTCCTTGTATCTATATTTATCTTGTGCTTTTATGTTTATATGATTATAAAGTTGTGCATAGTGATGAGAAGCTCATATATGTGATATGTTGATCTAGTAATCGTTATGAAAAGTGAAAATGTATACATGATATATATGTTAAATGACAGTGATAATGTTTTGCAAAAGATACTAACATACAATGATAGTGCATGGATAATCGGTAAGTGTTATGGGTTTGATTTCAGATATTTTGGTCTTGTGATCTTGAATCCGTTGAATATAGTTGGCATGTCATAGGATTGTGAATACTCACCTATATGTATAGTGATTTCGGGCGTTGAGGCCCTAGGACATGTTTGGAGGGATAAGGGAATGTGAGCTAAGTTCCATTCAACAGGACATGTGAAGGGAAATAAGAAGAGTGTTAGCTATACGCTTCACTTTTGAGACATGTTTGACTCTATGAGTCTATGTTTGTTGTGATCGAGATCCGTGTATCCGATGAGTAATGATAGCACTCACTATAAGTTTCATAACTCAAGTGCCAAATTATCTTGTATTATATCTATATATGTGTGTTGTGTGATGAATGCCTTAACATATATGTTGTTGCTATGAAAACTATCCTTCTAAATGTTATGCAAATGAACTATTAGACGATGCATGTAAAAGTGTTATACGCTACTAAACATGAGACTCTAGTATTGTATATGTATGCGGTTTTTGTGGATGCATGACGAAATGTTTGCGTTGTGGTTATTTCACTCATTCATTGAGCTTGTTTAAGCTCACCCACTCTTTTCAACATTTGCAAATTAGTAACGGTTCGGTCTGGGTGGTGTGGTTGTCCTAAGGAAACTTGTTTATTCTTGTAGGTTTTCTTTCAGTTATTTTTTATAGGGAAATACGGCAATGTGGTAGACTTGTTTAGTGCCATGATATGTTTGGATTATTTACTGACATTGTTTATTTCGGTTTTGGAAGTTTGTGAGTTTATATGTTTGCTTATGTTCATGCACTTTAATGATGGCTTGATGTATCTTGCTTGGACATGTTTTGACGATTTGAACTGTTAAATTTAGCCGTTGGATGATTATTTATCGAAGTAAGTGATGCATAATGCTTAGAATCTGTTTTGGAATAAGTTAATTGCATATGTATGCTGCATTTTTATGTCCACGGGTGAAGGTATCGATATTTGGGATTTAAAATCGATACCTCTATGTTTTAAAACGTGCAGGGAGTCTGAATAAAGATTTGGTATCAATACCTTTGCTCGAGTATTAATACTCGAGGTCAAAGTATCGGTATTTCATGAAAGGTACCGGTAATTTTTTAGGCTTTGGGATTTAGTCGAGAAACAAAATGCAAGTTTGGTATCGTTTTTCCAAGTTGTATCGATACCACACGGAAAATGTCGATACCCTAGTGTCAGTGTCGATACCTATGGACACATTTTGAGAATTTTTCTAAATGGACTTTATGCGTGTTAACACTCATTTATGGGATTATGTTTTATATGATTTCAACATAACATTGATAAACAAGTATAATTGACTTAAACCTATATGAATATTAAAATAGAAGACGTTTTGATTAAAATGAACATTTACTTGTTGTATATAACATGAGACGGTGATATGGTATCCCGTATTCGGGATTGGCGACCAGGCTAGGTATAGAGTGTTTCACACCCTGCAACCAAAGATATTATTCAATGTTGCTGTAGCCACAAGGTATCCAACTAATATTCTAAAGCGGCCATTTTGTTTCGAATAGGGATTTTTATTGAAGGATGATGTAACACCCCTAACCCATAGTTGTCGCTGGATCAAGGTTACGGAGCATTACCGTACAAATGGAACATTTAAACTTAATATCATTTAATAACATAAACATAATAAAAACCAATCGTACATACACATACCGTCCCTAAATCAAGCCCTCGAGGCCCTAGAAATACCTTAGAAACGAGTCAGGACTAAATTGAAATCATTTTGAAAGTATAAGAAAAAGTTACAAAAATTTGGAAACAAGGGTCACACGGATGTGTGCCTCACACCGCTGAGACACATGCCCGTGTCTCAGGTCGTGTAACCTTCAAACTAGGGACAGACGGCCGTGGCCTAGCCTGTGTCATCACCTGTGTAACTCTCTGAGTAAGGTCATACGGTCGTGTCACACATCCGTGTGTAACTCTCTAAGTTACCCCACACACCCGTGTGCTAGCCCATGTGTTAGGCCATGTAACTCACTGACTTGAATACAAAGGAATTCCCAGATGACACACGATCGTGTGTCGAACACGGCTAAGTCACACGCCCGTGTCTGAGGCCGTGTGGACTTAAATTTGCCTAAAATCAAGTCATTTCCTATACCATTTCATGCATGAACATTTAGGTCTTTTGTGCACATTTTCAAGGCATTAAACCCTACCTAAACATACATATGTATATGAGGAACGATGGAAATGTGCAAGTCTACACAATCGCAACAAGTAATAAAGTGACAAGTAAATGTCAAGTTATCGTACCCACAGGGACTGTGAAAAGAATTATTTATGAATGCTATTTAAAACACATTGCTGAAGAAAAATATTTTGTTTGAAGAGGGTGATTAAAAACTAAGATTTTAAACTAAGTAAACTAAATAAATAAATCTCAAATGCACGATTTCAAAATACGATTTTAATCAAGATGACATAATTGTGTTAGATTAATTACATTTCTTAACTTAGAATTATTAAACTCATGTTTATATTATTACGAATAAGTTCACGGCAACTCGATAATTTGCTAACTTATGAACATACTCACTTACCAAAATCCATTTATCTCTTGACTATATCCCTATGTCAATTCAACTGATTAAACAAATCTTAATAGGCAAATATGTTATTACACATGCATACTTATTAAATCGAAATAATCTCTTGTACATATCCCTATGTCAATTCAAACAATTAACTCGATTTAATAAGCACATAAAAGACTATGTCAGGTAACAAAGTATCCTTACCTTGAAACAGTTTAATCACAATAATCTTGCAAGTTATGCAAGGCAAATGTATCATCAGATACCATTGCTAATCTAACCCTCAGCTACCTTAGATGATTAAACATGCACTGATTAAGTACTGTGTCCATTAATTACAATTTCAATCCGTTTAAATAATTAATTCATTAGTTACCTAACAATTATAATGCAAGAATAACTTAGTCATGATTTTACTTAATTAAGCATCTTACCGAGGCCTATAACAACATAAACACAATTTTAATACTTTTAACAAACGAAATGTAATCAACCTAACACGAATTAAATTCAAGCTAAATTGATTAAATTAACCATTCCAACAACATAAATATTCATAGATATGTTCAGCATAACAACAAAAATTAAAGAGATATGGAATAAGAATCAAATCCGGTGTTTTTTCGTGGCTTGACTAGTTGCTCCATTCTTCCTTCTCCGTTGTCCTTGTCGACCAAGGCTACTATGAACACTTAATTGATGCTCCAAATAACTGATGAATGCCCCTTTCCCAAGAGTAGAAATCGGCAAAAGAGCAAGGGAATTTTGGAATAGAAAGAAGAGAGAAAGTGGAGAGAAGAGAGGAAAGATGTGAATGCTTGAGGTGTGTTTCTAAAATGACCAGCCTAAGGGGGTTTTTATAGCTGAGGAGGGCTACTAAAAATAGCTAAAATTATCAGCCAAAGAGCCCTCCCTTGACTGGACACACATGTGGCAAGGTTGATAGTTTCAACTTTACTAATTTAGGCTTGGGGTAAATCTATAAAGCCACCACTTGTGGAGGGGTTTGAATGCAACTTGAACAAGTCTTCAAGGGTCTCTTTGCAAGCTTAAGTAATCATCTAATAAGCTGATTTGGGTCATCTCTTGGGATGATTTTTGGGCCATTCATTTCTTGGTCGGTTCGGTTCACTCGGTTCAGTTCAACTAGACCACTTTTTCATAATTAATTAATAATAATTTATTAACCCAAATTAAATTGGATATAAATTAAAATTAATTATAATATGAATTAATACATATAATTTTGGACTATCTTAGGCTGAAATTTAGTTTGCCTCGATACTTCAAATTACTTCTCAGTTTTGTGCTTCTAGCAGTGGTTGCCGAGCCATTTTTCGCTCTTTGTGCAAATTTGTCAAAAATAACAAAAATTCATCAAAATTAATTATAAAATTAACTAAAATTCAATATGTTCATATTTTAAGTGCACTTTAATTATTTTTTAAAAATTAATTATTTTTTGACAAGAATTTTATCGAAACTGTATGATTTTAAGTTAAAACGGGTATGCAAAAATGTGTAAATTTTCGTGTTTCCACACCCCCAAACTTAATTCATTGCTCCTCCCGACTAATGCAAAAATTAGAAAGAATTACTCGGAGAACACCTTTGAAAAATTCCTTCAGAATAACATTCTTCCCAAAATTATGAATTTAATATACTTATGCTCAAAAACAAGAAATTTGATAGTTATGCTACTTAAGTATACATATCATTCAAATTAATCTCAACAACTATTATGATAGCAAAATTAGACTAAATGCTTCCTTAACAAAAATATGTTAACCCTTACCAATTTGATTTTATTTCCTTATTCAAGATTAAGCTGCAATCATTAAGTTTAACTTATGCCTTCATTTGTTGAACATAGCAATTTCTCTCCACTAGTGTAGGTAGCATAGAAAACTTGAATCAATAGGTTTTTAAAAAGGTTGTAACGTAGCTAGGCTAGAGGTAGGTAAAAGATAGATAAATTTAGGCTTTTAAACCCTAGACTTAGCTTCAATCTAACCTTTGGAATAATTTCCCTCAATACACCAACTTACTTTGCTTTCACATGCTCCTTTGTACATTTATTTTCTTTCAAGTACATGTGCTCTCTTTTCTCTTTTTTTTTTTGAGAATTTTACTATATGTACTACAATTTTTAGAGCACTTGATACTTCTTTCAACTCCCCCAAAATTATTTTCAAAGAATATTTTAAATAGTACTGAGTATAGTGTTTGGGAAAATTTAAAGATAATTAAGAGAGAAGTGATGGCTAAATATTACAAGGGTTCAAATAAAATTAGGTCATATAGTCTCAAAGTTGGGTTTCAAAGGATAAAATTTCATCAAGGTTGGCTTGAAAGGCTCAAACAGTCCAAACAAGAGTTGCCTGAATCATTTTCAACATTCTATGCTTCCTAGGATTTCGTCTCAAGAAACTACTAAGTCAAATTCTAGAGACTTAAACTTTCATGCATGCCTACCTTTCTTAACGAACTAAAAATTTTATGGTACGATTTGCATGCTTTATTAAAATTACATTTATATCAATATTCAGCTAACATAACAATTTATTAAAATAATAGAACCTTATTTGTACTGAAGTTTAGCATACTTAAAAATTTTCAATTTTTCTGTCCCCCTACTTAAAATGAACAATGTCCTCATTGTTTAAAGTGAATAGATACTATACACCAGGTAGGATTCTAGAAAAGAGGAGGTGAGTCAATTTGACTGCTTACGTACCAAGCTCTTTCTAAATCCAATCCTAGACATGTATATATCTATTTCCACACTTTATACTTCGCGACTTGTTCAATTTTATTAAGGATTTTCATCTCTTGTTTTATTATGCAAAAATTCCTAATTAACTTTATCCTAAAATAACCTAAGAACATAAATAAAATAAAGTCGAGATCCCCCTTTATTTATTTGCAGATCCTTCCGAATTCGACTCATCTTTTGCTCCATCATTATTGTCTTTGCATGAATCGCTTCACTCCTTTTTCGATAATGGGCTCCATGGTTCAAATATGTAATCTGGAAATTCAAGAACAAAAATAAATGGGTCATTGTAAATTTTCGTAAGAGCACTTCTCATCGAGTCATCCCTTATTTTTGAGTATTTCCAGTAAGCTTGTTGCTGCCACTGCATATGTTGGATTATGCCCATCAACTTTGACGACTCATCTCGAAGATTTGGGCGAGGCGGTTGAGCTCTAAACATTGAAGTCTCGATATCTAGTTTAGCTTCTGGTTCCCTTGGCTCCACCTTATCAGGGACTTCTGTTGATTGCACTGGCTCGATCTCTGTAGGATCTTCTTCTTCTTCTTTTTCGGGATCCTCACTTTCTTCAACTCGTTGCTGTAGAACAGAGTCTCGAGCTATTCGATAGAGGTCCCAATCTGTGATTGTGCCCTGGCTATAGCATGACTTCTTTACATTTGCAAGAATTTTAGCTTTCAAGCAGAAAATTGTTATCATAAAAGGGAAAGTAAGCTGGGCCAAAACGTGAACGTCTAACGGCACAATTCCACATTTCCCTCAGGATGATTTTTCCCACATCAATGGTCTTTCAAGTTAAAATTGAGTATAATAAGACCATTTGCTCTAATGAGATTGTAGTCCCATGTGAGCTAGAGATAAGGCTGAATCGGATGAAGTAGAACCATACCTTTGCAAGTGGTGTCAAATATTCTCTTCAACAAGTGTAGATTCCTTACTTTGACACAGTCCACTTAGAATCTAGAACTATAAGTTCTTCGAGAATTTCTTGCAAATTTTCAGACTCTATATTGCTCATCAAAGAGGAATATTCGTCGTTTTTAAAATCAAGCAATTCAAAGAACTCATTAATAGCGTTTGAAGTTATTGGTACCTTGATTCCGCAAACTGGAACTTCTGTCAACTCGCTTGAGGTTAAATTCGCATAGAATTCGCGCACTAACTCCTCACCCACACTAGGTCTCTTCTCACAAAACAACTCCCAATTGAGAATTTCAGCAACCTGACGAATACGCACCATAAACCAATATAGTTGTTTTGTTTCAATGTGAAACCTTTCTCTGGATGCATCTGTTGATTCTTGAAGATACTCTCGTATCTTGCTTTGGCTTATTCACAATGGAACTTGTTTTGTGATTTGTCAATTTGTACAGATGCACGAGTTCTCTTGTTAGGCATGAGTAACCTGATCATAAGATGGTAACAATTATTTTCTAAAAAATTTAATTAATATAAAATAGTAATAATTCAATAAATTGAAAAATTAGATAATTAAATTAAAATTTAGGAGAAAAATTGGTTTTACCACTTTTTTTGTAAAAATTAAGAGCTCTTAAGAAAAATAATTTTGAATCAAAAGATGGAAAATTAAAATAGGTTGAGGGGTTTTTGGCTAAGGATGGGTGAAAGGGTGGAGTGTCGCTCGGGTATGCAAGGTAGCAGCACACAGTAATGGATGGATGTGAGCAGCGTGCGAATCATTGAGCAGGCCTGGTGTGGGTGCGCGGGGGGTGCTGCTGACCGATCAGCTGGGCGATGCTGTGGTTAGGGAATTGTTAGGAGGTTTCGACACTTAAGGGTTTTGGTGTTTTTGGAGAGAATGGTGTATGAATGAAAAATATAAGAATAGATGGGTGGATTTTATAGTAAAAGGAGTAGGAGCTAGAGTAGAATTCTTAAAAATTCTAAGTTTTAATTCTACTCAAAGTAAATAACAATTAACAATTGATAATTAATATAATGCATATTAAATTATTATTTGCTATTAATTTATTAAGATAAAAACTTATCGAATAAAATATGATTAAATTAAAACTAATCCTAACTTTAAATAAAGCTAATAATAATTAATATATATTATAATGGATATAATTATATATTAATAATTATCATCTTTTCTTTTCATTTTATTAAACTAAAAACATTTATTCTAGATTTTTTTAAAATATTTACAAAAAGATGCATCTAATTTTTAATATTTACAAAAAGAGCAACAAAATTTTTAAAAATAATTCAATTAAGTTCCTAGACTTAATGAAAATTCAAAATTGAGTTGCAACATAAAACTTGGATCAAAATTGACCCTTTTATTTGAAAAACTAAAAATTTATTTTGTCATTTAGGGAATAATTTCTTGGGAAATTATGTTAAAATCAATTCCCAGGAAAGATTGGAGAGGTCACAAGCGGTCCCGCTTAAGTTCCAATCTCCTAGACAGAATTTATTTAAACATACTAATCCCGAAAATATATCCTAAATCATTTATTCAAATAGAAGAACAAGAAAAATTAAATATCTGATAAAATGAACGAGATTTGATTCCATTCAATTTTATCTCTCCAGTAATGTTTCAAACGTTGAGCATTAACTCGAAAATTACCTCTCTTACCTTGAAGTTCAACAACTCCGTATGGATAGACTCGATGAATCATAAATGGACCGGACCAACTTGATTTTAACTTACCTGGAAAGAACCTTGATCTAGAATTCAATAACAAGACTTGCTGACCTGCTTCAAATTCTCGAACTTGAATATGCTTGTCATGCCATTTCTTGAGTCTCTCCTTAAGTAATTTGGCATTCTCGTATGAAGACATTCGGAATTTTTCTAACTCGTTAAGTTGAAGCATCCATTTCTCTTTGGCATTTTTAAGATCCAAGTTGAGTCGTTGGAGAGCCCAGTAAGCTTTGTGTTCTAACTCCAAAGGTAGATGGTTGGCTTTCCCAAAGACTAACCTATAGGGTAACATCCCTAAAGGTGTCTTGTATGTTGTCCTGTAAGCCCATAAAGCATGACCCAGTCTTTTGGACCAATCTCGTCGGTTATGCCTTTGATCTCCTTGTTTGCTAGTTCAGCTTGCCCATTCGTCTGCGGATGGTAAGCTATAGCAACCTTGTGTTTCACTCCATGTTTATCTAATAACCATTTCAACCACTTGTTCACAAAATGGGACCCTTCATCATTGATGATGGCTCTTGGGGTTCCAAACCTTGTGAACACATGTTTCTGCAAAAACTTTATTACAACCTTAGCATTGTTTGTCGGATATGCCTCTGCCTCAACCCACTTAGTCTACTGCTACTAATATATACTTGTGACCAAAAGACGGAGGGAAAAGACCGACAAAGTTAATACCCTAAATATCAAATAATTCTACCTCAATGATGTTTGTTCGAGGCATCTCATTTTTGTTGGTGACATTTCCAACCCTTTGACATCGATCATAACTCTTTATGTAAGCATATGCATCTTTGAATAGTGTTGGCCAAAAGAATCCGGATTGCAATACCTTGGCTGTAGTACGTGTACCTCTGAAGTGTCCCCCACTCGGAGCTGAGTGACAGTGGTATAAAATCTTATGTACTTCATCTTCTGCCACGCATCTCTTGACATTTTATTTGCACACTTTTCAAACAAATACGGTTCTTCCCAGAAATAGTACTTCACATCATGAAGAAACTTTTCTTTTGATGATACGTCTTATCAATCGGCATCAAACCACCAGTTAAAAAGTTAGCAATATCAGCAAACTAAGGGGTATTATGGACATGATTTACCTTTAGTATGTGTTCATTTGGAAATGTCTCTCGAATTGGTATAAGAGGAGAGTTCCCTTCTTGCAGCTCCAATCTGGACAAGTGGTCTGCTACTTGGTTTCCCACTCCCTTTCGATCTTGAATTTCTAGATCGAACTCTTGAAGTAGAAGTACCCATCGGATCAGTCTCAACTTAGCGTCTTTCTTGGCAAGTAAATATTTAATTACCGAGTGGTCCGTATAAACAGGCACTTTGGTACCTACAAGATAAGATTGAAACTTGTCAAAAGCAAACACAATAGCAAGTAACTCTTTTTCTGTTACAGTGTAATTCAGTTGAGCTCCTGTCAAAGTCCAACTCGCATAGTAGATGAGATGAAAAACTTTGTTCCTTCGTTGACCCATGACAGCTCCAATTGCAAAGTCACTTGCGTCACACATCAATTCAAATGGCGAATCCCAGTCTGGTGTGACTATTTGGGTGCCAAGACTAACCGACTCTTCAAATCGTTGAAAGCTCTTAAGCACTCCTCATCAAATTTAAACGTCGTGTCCTTCTCCAATAATTTGCATAAGCGTTTAGCAACTTTGGAGAAGTCCTTGATGAATCTTTGATAGAAACCGGCATGGCCGAAAAAGTTCCTAACACCCTTTACAAATATTAGAAGTGGGAGTTTCTCAATAACATCTACATTTGCTTTATCTTCCTCGATTCCATGTCTTGTTATCCGATGTCCTAGTACAATACCATCTCGTGCCATGAAATGGCACTTTTCCCAATTAAGTACAAGGTTTATTTCTTCGCATCGCCTTAGTACCTTTGTAACAGCCCGATTCTAGGCCTAGTCGGAATAGTGGTTTTGGAACCACAAATCCAACGAGGGAAAATATTATTATTATATTTTTATGATCTACAATTTCATGAAAAAATTTCGTAAAAATTTCGTTCGAAAATTTTGACGTTTGGGCACTCAATTTAGTCAAAAGGACTAAATTGTAAAAAGTACAAAAGTTGAGTTCTACATGTTAGAAGTGTCTAATTGTTATGAAATTATAAATTGGTGGTCCTTATATGGTAATTAGATCATTAGTTAATTGATGGACAAAAATAGACATAAGAAATGGGTGAAATAGATTTTTTTAAATGGGGGCATTTTAGTCATTTAGTAATAAAAAGAATTAAAAAGGGAAAAAGATGGCAAAATGTGCTCATCTTCTCCATGGTGAACGAAATCAGCAAGGGGGAAGCCATAGTTAGGGTTTTTAAGCTTCCAAGCTCAATAATCAAGAAAGACGAGAAGACTACCTCAAATGGGGAAAAGAGAAGATACTGGAGTAAATTGCAAAATTACGATATTGTGACCGAGGTAAGTAAACATGTGAAATAATGCATATTTTTTATATTATTTGATATATGTTGAGATTTATTTGAACATAGAATAAATATTTGGCAAAGATTCTAAAAGTGTGGTTAAGTTGGGAAATGTGGTAAAGTGTTGAAAAACACGGTTTCCGGTTGAACACTCGGAATAGGCCAGATTACATTGAATATAAAGGGGGTTGTTAAGTGCTGGTTCCCCCAAGGGGTTGCTAAGTGATGATTCCTCGATTCATTGGTGGTTGCTAAGTGCTGATTCCACCGTATCTTAAATGTGAAAGGGGTTGCTAAGTGCTGATTCCCCGACTCATTGGTGGTTGCTAAGTGCTAATTCCACCGTATCTTAAATGTGAAAGGGGTTGCTAAGGGCTGATTCCCCGACTCATTGGTGGTTACTAAGTGCTGATTCCACCATATCTTAAATGTGAGAGGGGTTGTAAGTGCTGATTCCCTGAATCATTGGTGGTTGCTAAGTGCTGATCCCACGGTAACTTAAATGTGAAAGGGGTTGCTAAGTGCTGATTCCCCGACTCATTGGTGGTTGCTAAGTGCTGAATCCATCGATAACAGATAACATTTCGAGTGTTCAACGAGGAAATTGGAAAGGTGAATATTTATATATGGTGGACAAGTTTATGGGAGGAATATTGGGTTTGATACTTAATCAACCCATATGTAAGATGGGAGGAAATATCAAAAATACAAAAGAACAATTAAAATACAAAACTGTTTTGAATAATAACAGTTGGGCAACTTTGAAAAATCACCATAAATGGAGGAAAATGAATTAGAGATTGAATAATATATTAAATTTAAGCTGGATGAGTTTATTTTCATATGAAAGAAATAGAGCAAGCAAAAGAGTTGTATATTTGGGGATATTTGAATTTTATTGAGACAGGTTTGAATTGATTTCGAAATCCCCTGTTCCAACTTTGAAAAATCACCATAAATTTTTAAAAAATAATTATGGCCTAAAATTTATATTTTTGGATTTCTTAATGAGTCTATTTTTAATATAAACAAACAAGAACATTGTTTGAATTCTTTACAGGGAGTTAAGTAAATTTTAGTAAGGAGAGATCAGAACTGTCGAGCAGTGAAACAGGAGAATATTTAAAGAATAAACTGTACTAATTGGCCAAACCAAAAATTCTAAAAATTTTATGGTGGAAAGGTATATGAATATAGTTTCGGGAAAAAATTACAGAACTTAATTTGGAGCCCTGTAGCTTTAGATAAAAATAAATTAGTGACCATGACGCAGAAAAACAGCTTGCTGGAAATTGACCAAACAATGAAATTTATGTGTGATTAAAATTATGTTACTATGTAATCACGTGAGGAATTTATTTATTGGTCATATGTTTACTTACTAAGTTATATGCTTACTCGTTTTTATTTTCCCTTGATTATAGTGGCATCAATCAGCTCGGAACTTGGACGACGTCAGATAATCATCCACACTATCATCAACTTTTTGGGTATTTTGCAATTAATACTTTGGAAACATGGCATGTATAGATGATTTTATGTAATGTGGTATAAATATGTATATATTCAGTATTGTTCGGTTTAATATGTCGGTGTTTATTAATGGATAAATTATGTCTGAACATATAACTGTAATTGGTTGGAAATATTGAAGTTATTTGAAATTGTCTTTGAAAATTTACAGGGGGTTTTATGTAAAAATAAGTAGAAATGCTGCCGAAATTTTTATAAAAAAATTTATAAGTGTTTGAGTTCTAGTAATACCTCATACTCTGTTCCTGCAAGGAACACGGGTAAGGAGTGTTACAACCTTGGCTAGATTGGCTAGGCAATCATCATATGTATCTCCAAATACTGAAAAATCATCCATAAAAATTTCCAAATATTTCTCAACCATGTCAGTAAAAAATAGACATCATACATCTTTGAAATATAGCAGGTGCATTACATAAACCAAATGGCATGCGCCTAAATGCAAATGTACCGTATGGACAGGTGAATGTTGTCTTGTGCTGATCTTCCGATGCTACTGTAATCTGATTATACCCCGAGTATGCATCAAGAAAACAGTATTAGTCTCGGCCTACGAGTCTATCCAGCATCTGGTCTAAAAACGGCAAAGGAAAGTGATCTTTCCTAGTTGCCTTGTTCAGCTTTTGGTAATCGATGCAAATTCTTCATCCCGTAACCGTTCTAGTCGGTATCAACTCGTTATTCTCGATTTCATTGACCGTGATACCTCCTTTCTTTGGCACGCACTGGACCAGACTTACCCATGAACTATCTTAGATGGGGTAAATTATACCCGCATCTAACCACTTGATGATTTCTTTCTTGACTATGTCCTTCATGATGGGGTTCAGTCTTCGTTGTCTATCAATCGTCCCTTTTTCGCCATCTTCTAAGATAATCTTGTGCATGCATACAGATGGACTAATTCTACGAATATCGGCTATGGTCCATCCGATAGCCTTCTTGAATTGTTTCAACACCAAGATGAGTTTCTCTTCTTGCTCAATAGTTAATTCTGCTAAAACAATCACAGGTAGAGTAGAAGAGTTACCTAAATAAACATATTTCAAATGTGAGGGAAGTACCTTCAGTTCTAATTTAGGTGGCTCCTCGATTGACGCTTTTGGTTGGTCATAATCCCTTTTCTCTAACTCCAAAGATTCAAAGCAAGATTGCAGATTAAATCCCCTTTGATTAGCTTCTAACAAAGCTAAGTATTCATCCTCCTCTTCATCATTTGGAGGATCTAATGTCAAAATTTGTTCCAATGGGTCCTCAACATAATTGAGTTCCTTCTCCATGATTAAATATTCTAAATCGAACACTGCAAAATAATCATCAATTGTGTCAGAAAATCGCATGGACTTAAAAACATTAATTGTTACCTGATCATCCTGAACACACATAGTAAGCTCGCCCTTCTGCACATCAATAAGGGTCCTTCCGTTGCTAAGAATGGTCTTCCTAGGATGATTGGCACCTCTTTGTCTGCTTCAAAGTCTAGAATCACAAAGTCAACTGGAAAGATAAATTTGTTTACACGTACCAATACGTCCTAGATTTTTCCTTCTGGATGTGCTAAGGACCAATCAGTATGTATTCATCTGGATTCTCAAATGCTCGATGTGATATGACTCGTTTAACAAATATATCAGAATATCATCAATAAAAAGCACAATGAAATGATCCAAATATGGTTTAAACACCTAATTCATCAAATCCATGAATGTTGCAGGAACGTTAGTCAAACCAAATGGCATCGCTAGGAATTCATAATGACCATATTGAGTTTTGAATGCAGTCTTTGGTACATCAGGCTCTTTAACTCACAACTGGTAATATCCGTATCGTAAATAATTTTTTTAAATATTGTATCTCCCTTGAACTAATCGAACAAATCATCAATACAAGGTAACAGATATTTATTCTTGATGGTGACTCGATTTAGCTGTCAATAATCTATGCATAATCTCATCAACCCAACTTTCTTTTCCACAAACAGAACCGAAGCACCCCAATGTGACACAGTCTGTTGAATAAATCTACTACCTAATATTTCTTGCAACTATGCTTTCAACTCTTTCAACTTCGTAGAAGCCATTCTGTACGAAGCTATTGAAATTGGAGTCTTTCCCGGTACAAGTTCAATTACAAATTCCACCTCTCTAGTTAGTGGTAACCCTGGCAATTCTTCAAGGAAAACATCCGTATAATCTCTAACTATTGGTACTTGATAAATTTTTTATTCTGCCACTTACGAATCAAGAGAATAAGCTAAATAAGCTTCACACCCTTTTCTTATTAACTTATGAGCTGAAATTGTCGAAATCACATTTGTAGCACATTTGGTTCCATTTGCCTTAATACAAACAAATTCACGATTTGGACGTTTCAAACTAATTTACTTTCTTTGACAACTTATGATAGCATCATACTTAGAAAACCAATTCATTCCAAAAATAAGATCAAAATCATCAAATGGAAATAACATCAAACTAGCAGGAAAGTCGTAACCCCGAACTTTCAATGGACAAGACCTACAAATCTGATTAACTAGAACACACTGACTAAGTGGATTTGTTACCTTAACTGTGTTATCAGTTGACAGAACAAGAAAATTGTTTTTGTCTACTAATGCAGTGCATATATAAGAGTGTGTTGACCCAAGGTCAATCAATTCATATACATCACTATCAAAAAGGGAAAATGTACCAACAATAACATTTGAAGCAAAAGCTTCTTCTCGAGCTCTAATTGCATAAGCTTTGGCCTGTGCTCTAACTTCAAATCGTTCAGTTGTATCTTCAGTCTCTCCTCAACTAGCTATAGCATTTCTACCATTTCTCGGTCTCTTGCCTCTCTGTGAAGTAGCTACAAGCTTGCTAATTTGATTTCCTGAATCATCATGCCATTTTGGACAATCTCAGAGGAAATGATCAGGAGATCCACATCGAAAACAAGTTTCTAACTTAAATCAACATTCGCTGAAATGTCTTTTGCCACATTCTTCACAAACAGTCTTCTCAGCATTTCTCACACTACCAACACTAGCCGTCGGAGAATTAATAGACTTCATGTTACATGGCCTAGGTCTATCTCTGCCAGTCAACTCTGAAGGAGCAATCAATCGATTTGCATCATTTCTGAAATTCTTCAATGGAAAACTCTGAGCTGATTTAGACGATCCTCTTTTGTTGAAATCTCGAGATATCAAATCAGACTGCCATTTACTTTTGCAAATTTCTTCAACTTTTTGAACTCTTCCTAAGAGTTCCACAGATTTGCATACTATCAATGTTGCAACAGACATCCGAATTTTATCATTCAAGATATATTTGAATCTAATGCACATCTCTTCTTCATTTGATACAATATTACGGGCATACTTCCTTAATTTTATGAACTCCCATTCATACACAGCTACTAATCGGTTCCCCTATTTCAACTTAAGAAACTCTTTCTTTTTCTTGTTAAGATACAATTGACTAACATATGTCTTCCTGAATTCTGTCTGAAAGGAGTCCTACTTAATACGATCACTAGATTCATTGTAGTTAAAGTATCTCACCAAGAATATGCTTCATCTTTCAGCAATGAAACTACACATCTTAGACAATCTTTAGGTGTACACATCAATTCCGCAAAGACACTTTTCGTATTCATTAACCAGTACTTGGCTTTTGCAAGATCATCATAAACCTTACCTCTAAATTCTTCACCTCCACATTTTTGAATTTTATCTACTGAAGGGCTAATAATTGTCGTAGGTAAAGGATTTTGAGGACAAAAAACTGCTAGAAGAGGCACAGTAGGGGTGGAGGTTGCAAAGGAACAGGGTTCGCTCGTTTAAACTCACTAAACCATTGGTTCATCATATCAAGAAATACACTTTTCATTTCTTCACCAAATGATTGTAGGACTGACGCACTTTGACTTGCTTCTGGGTTAAAAGCTTTTACATTACTTTCAGCTTCATTAACTACGACCCAATTTGTTTCAGTCAACATCTTGTATCTATAAGAAAATATAATGTTAGAACAAATCAAAAGCATCACACTATCACAAGGTATATGTGGCATGTATATTTTAGACTCATTACACGCTACGTTAGTCCTAGTATCAACTAAACCATAACTTTAACACCACTAAATGTAACACCCTTACCTCATTTTCGTTGTCGAATTAAGATTACAGAGTGTTACCGAGCCAAACAGAACATTTAACTTCAATTCAAAATAGATAACCAAATAAATCACAATAATATAACAAATAAATCAATACATGATGTAATTACACATATGAGTCTTGAATTGGGCTTATGGAGCCCTAGAAATAATTTGGGAATAATCTGGGATCAAATCAAAACAAATCAGAAAAATTTAGAAAAAAATTAAAAATTTGCAAAATAGTGGTCATATAGTTGTGTGACTAGGCCGTGTGACTTAGCCCAGACTGTGTGAACATTTAAAGTCAAGACACACGATTGTGCCACAGCCCGTGTGTCCACCCATGTGAATATTCTAAATAGGGTCACACGGTCTTGTCACAAGGCATGTGCTGAACTGTGTGACAAACTATTTTGGATCACAAGGTCGTTTCGCAAACCGTGTGCTAGACCATGTGGATATTGCACCTAAAAGCAATAAATACACATGGCTATGTGGGGTGATCGTATGTGGCACACAGTCGTGTGACAGCCCGTGTTCTAGGCTATCTACATCATTTTTAACCTCTGAAATAAGTAAATCCAAACACCATTCCTTGCACCACAAGACATTTCATACCTAGTTCAATTCTATAGTTCAAAAACACATTCCAATCACCAATATATGCCAAAAATTCATTCATCCTATACCAAACCAATATGCCATTCAAAGGCACCACAATCCAAGATCATTCCATCAACTAACTTAGCTAAGAAATCACATAGTATTAATTGTCTATTCATGATCAATTCATCCATCAAATTGGCTAAAGTATAATCATACTCAAATTTCACAATACCAAACTTCATCACCTAAATAATAGCATTAAGGATTATCAAGCCGAAAACACTTCAAACATGAACATCCAAAATCAAGCATTTCACTAAGAACACCATAATAGCATAACATTTACGTATTTACAACAAAACACCTATATATATTCCACATCGAAAACTTAATACAAAAGCTACCAAAATGGTTGGATAGTGTGAGCCTTCAGTCGACCCATCCGGTCAGTCCACAACCTTGACAACTACAAAAGAACATAAATGAAACAAGTAAGCTAAAGTAGCTTAGTAAGTTCATAGTATAAACATCAAATTAACTTGCCTTAATCCAAATAAACATTTAAAGAGACAATTTATAGTTCCTGATCACCTAATACAGTTTCACCAATCACATTAGTAATTGTTCACACATCCATATACATCAAAATTAACCTCCATTTTAAAGGACTTTTTCATACCACAAATCATATTTACTCAAAGTAACAATCAATTCATGTAACTAAGAATCACATTGTAACATTTTCACTTACCAAGTCTATGAATATGCCATAACATATAAACACATAATTAGATTGTAATTTGTTTATTACATGGCCGGATGAACTAGTAACTTGACTCGGATACTCGGGTAACTACACCACACCAGAAGCATCGTAGATGCGTAACAAAGGCACTAAAGTGGAAACAGAGGCACGATTGTGCAATTAGAGGCACTGTAGTGCAAACAGGAACACCAAAGTGCAAACCCATACAAGCGCGCATACTAACCCTATTGGCATGCCAATCGTATCCTAGCACTTACTACATTCAACAGAGCATATGTATATTCATTAGCTTTATACATATTTAGCAACCAGAGGCACTTCATCCTTTCCATACACATAATATAAATTCAATATATTCATGCCGAAAATGTGCAATCACAAGGATTGTCACCATCCATTATTCATTTTCATATGAATTTGATTTCAATATTCAATACTATATAAGTAACCTATGAAAATTCACATACATTTATACAATTAACTAGAAAAAATAATATAATCTCAAGAAACTTACAATTTACATATCAAACACTATGAACTTACCTATGATTCAATTTCGGTTAACTCGTAGGGACTACTCCGTAATTTTCCCCTTTCCTCGGTTATTGTCTTTTTGACTCGATTCTTGATCTATATCATAATTAAATAAAATCTATTAAATTCACACACATTCCACTTCAATTCAAGGCATACGACCCTTTTTCACTATTTACACATTTTCCCTAAATTTTTATGTTTCTCTCAATTTAGTCCCTAAACTCAAATTTCCACATTTAACAAAATTTTATATCTTACCAAGCCAACTGAATTTTTACCCTTCCACTTACAGCCCACATTTATTCTAAATTCTCAAAATTTCCCTATCAATTCTAACATTTTAATCAATTCAATCCTTTAATCAAAAACTAACAAAACCACTTTATAAATTAATCATAACCAGCAACTAAAACTTCTATTTCATCATTTAACATCCAAAATAATAAGGATTTATCAATGGTAACATCTAACATTTTTTACAGTTTCAAAAACAAAGACACGAGATAGTTGGACCTAGTTGCAACGATCCCAAAAATACAAAAATTACAAAAATTAAGCTAAAAAAGAACTCACATGAAAGGAAGACTATGGCCGAACCTCCCTAAGCCCTTCAATGGTGTTTTGCCTTCAAAATTTTGATGGAACTCTCCTCTAAAGAAGATTATGCTTTTTTTATTTTTATTTGTTTCTTTGGTTAATTTACTAATTTACACATTTACCCTTTTATTAAACTTATATTTTTAGCTAAATTATATCCCTAACCGTCCATATAAAACATGAATGGTATAATTGTCGATTAAACTATCCCACTTATAGGAATTACCCATTCAATCACTATAATTTAACTATAGCTAGGGTTTTACATCTGTTACAATTTAGTCCTTTTTTCTTAAATTAACTAAGTAAACATTAAAGTTTCGCTACCAAAATTTAATACGACTCTAATGCAACTCCATAAACATTAATAAAATAATAAAACACAACCTCACATATCAGAATTACGGTCACGAAACTACTATTTTCGACACCATTAAAAAATAGGATATTACATCCCGACACATAGTCGTATAACCCTGCACTCTTCCTCTCTTATGGCATGCCAATTATACCCGACCCTACCCGAACAGTTAATAGGGTAACAATTTCTCACATATGTTTATAATCAATTTTTAATTTCAGTATCATAATCACAATCATTCAATCCATAATTTCCATTTATAGCAGTATGTTTCATCACAACATTAGCACAATTTCACATTTCAAATAATATCTAAAATTCCTGAATTTATTTAATTTAGTCCTTAATATAAATAACCAATTCAATCATATCATTTCAACTCACTAAATCAATTTTAACTCACCTTATGAACTTACCATACAATGCAATGTAAAAATGCAACAATTGAGATGGTTCAGATTATAGAAACACAAATCGTAAACTACAAGCTATTCATCGACAACTTTATTTTTTTTTCTTTTTCGAGGGATCTAAGTCGACATTAGATAAAGATTAAAACAAACATACACAATTATCAATATACAACCATTTTCAAATTCAATTTCTAATTTATATAACTTTTGCATTTTATTTAATTTAGTCCTTAAAATTGGGACTGGCATAACTTTCAAATTTAGCCTCTAATTTTTATATTGATTTCACTCTAGTCCTAATTGAACTTCCTATATTTCATTTCTACTAGAAATTTCAAAATTTATGCACTTTAGTCCCTATTGAACAAAACCATCAATTGACTTTACAATTCAACCCTTTTTCAACTCTCAACTCAAAATCTATCCAAAAAAATCCATAGAACTTCAACTATCCATCAATTGCAACATTCTTTATCTTTAATAGTATCGAAAAATACTATATGTGTCAACTAGCTTAAGCTCTCGATATTTTGAAAACATAAAAATTTTAAGAAAATGACTAAATTGAACTAAGCAATTGAAGATTTGAAAATAAAACCCTTAGGCTGTGCGTTCTTCTTTCTCCTTTGCTATTTCGGTGTTGAAAGATGAAAAGAACTTTGGTTTTCTCTTCCACTAAGTGTTTTCTTTTCATTTTATTTACCTTTTGTAACATTGCAAACCCGGCCTAAACATTATGGCTAGATTGAGAAGGCTACATTAGCCACCAAAATGGCTAAGCTAACTTACGTTACTTTTGAAAACCTTAAATAAACTCATTTTAGAGAAAATTGTAGCCGTACTTTGAGTTAGCTTAAAAGAATTCATTCATTAGGTCATGTATACTTAGGATTCATTTTATTGTTGATAGTATTTTTTTTAGAAAAACCGTTTGCTTGTCACTATTCTTTTTAAAAAAACTCGATGTTAAACTAATGCAGCGGAAAAACCATTTTTCAAGTCATTTTGGAAACTTAGTTGCCTTGCCGATTTGTTTGTTCAAAAATAGTTCCTTTGCAATACAGCGAAAACTAGGGAAAAATATCAAATTTTACTTAAGCCCGATATCATGCATTATTTGGTTATTATGCTTGAATAATTCATGCATGCAAAAAAATCCCAAAAGAAAAGTTACCAAGCCACAGACCAAAAATAATTAAAAAAATACAAACCAAAACTAATAGAAATTTATTAATACTTATTAAAAATAGTCCGAGGTCCAAGGTGATTCTCTGAATGCCGAGTCCAGTCCTAATTTTGAGGTTTACTTAAAAAGTTAAACACTACTAGGGGTGAGCTTAATAAAAGCTCAGTGTGAGTCGAACAATTATTTAAACAAACATAAATATCGAATGCAGTGAAACAGATTAGTTTTAATAGAAAAAAACATAACCATCATAGGAATTTCATGGCATTACATAGTCATTATCAAATTGATGCCAAACGATGTATGAGCATGAGTCATCATTCATTCGAGTAACAATCATTAATTTTGATACCATTCAATACAATAGAATACAATAGATAGCATAAATAAATAACATTCAAATATGTCATCCGCTACACACCACGAGTCCCACTAAACCCGTCATCCGAACTCCAAAACATCATGGGCTTACTGTTGTGGTTAAAACCACCAATAACAATATGCAAAAAATTCTGCCAGTAAAACTGCAGACAAGCTGCCAGTAAAAATGTGATAAATTGCCATTCCCCTCGGCACTCTAGGGGCAGTGCACTGACTACGAATAATGTGGACTTAATATGTTACCGGTGCTCCACGGAACTCCTTCGTCAACCACAAAATCCCAACCCAATGCATATGCAATATGTCACACAATCTCATACATAATCACATCTCAATAAATTTCACATTCATTTGACATGCTCGGCATGTCTTCATTAATAACATATTTTCAGTAAATGGAAACAGTGTTCCAATCTTTCAAATTACCATTGTGCTGGTAGCAATCAATATCGTTCAATTTCACATACTTTACAGATTTTCATTGTCCATATATAACACCCTTTTCAGTACACAATATAACAAATATCTCATGCATTTAAATCATACATAAGCTTAATATCTCAACAAATTGTATCATTCATTCAAATATTCTCATATCTCATAACTCAAATATGCAATTACAAACTCAATCAAACATTCATACTATCAAACTAGCAATTTTGCAAACATGTCAGTCTTTTAAAGCTCGAAACATACCTGGTTTGGCCACTCACAAAATCAATAATTTGGCTATTAATCCAATCCAATCAGCCAGCTAATTTATCAAATATAACATGATATTTAACATTTTTAAACTATTTTATGAGTTTAGGACCCCTACCTTATTTTTCGTTTCCTCACAGCACACTAGCGAATCTTCCAATTTTCCTTAATAATTCCTTAAACGAACCAAGACCAAAATTTAGGGTAAATTTAATCAATTAGCCATTCAACCAGCCCCCAAACACCCACTTAAGAGTTCAAACCAATCGTTGAAATTATAACTATTTTATGAATCCAAACTAGTTAGATTCTTTACACTGTATCAATGAAAACCGTACATACAACCGTTCTTCGCCTTTACAGATGACTTGGGGCATTTGGGTCAGCACCTAATTCAATAATATACTGGAAAATCAGTAGCTAATTAATGAGTTAATTTCTTCATTTAATAAATTCATAACCTTTACCCAACAACTATGTCGAAATAACAAACTAGTTGCCCTTAATTGCACTTACGCTTCATGATTTGTGGGTTTCTAATGGCCAATCGATGAAGAACATTTTTCCCTAATTGAAATGAGTTTAAAAGCTTATTAGAAGGGTTAAAGAACTCAAATTAAGGCTGGAAAAATATAAGAAAGAACCAAGAAACAAAACAGTCCCCTTTCTTGCACATAGGAGCACGCACCACCACTCATGGTGGCCAAAATTGGGGCTGAATTTTAAAACGGTTTGAGATCTTATTAAAATCTGGAAAAATACCTTTGAAATCATTTAAAACCCCCCAAATTCTAGATCTATAAATTTTAGTTTTTAATTGAAAAAATTAATCAAAAAAATTGAAGAGAAAAGAGACCTTACCTAGTCAAGAGAAACGGCAATGACACTTTCTTGGCCATGTTGGGGATCAACCTTGGAGTTCAAAATTTCATATTTGGGCCTGATTTTAATGAGTAAAAATGATAGAAATATGGTGAAGAATATTTTAACAAATCTTGTGGCAAAAAGAAAAAAAGAAAGAGGTGGTAAAACTAGGTGTAGGCGACGGCGACAATGGAGGAAAGGAAAAAAAATTAAAATCAAAGAGAGGGGGAGGGGGAGAGGAACGGCTAGGGCAATGAGAAGGAAAATTAAAGTCTATTTATTAGTGAAAAATTAATATTTATACCTAGGTTAATTAGGTTTGGATGGCCCACACATTAAAACAAGGGGTATTTGTCAAAAAAAATTAAATTATTAGCATGGGAATAGAATTGAAGTTAAGACCTCAAGGATAAATTCACTAATGTTTAACCATCAAACCAATAACTCATTCTTGATATCATTTTGCAATATTTATTTTTAAAAAATAAAACGTGTCACAAACTAGGTTTTCAGGCCAAATTTGCAAAATAATAAAAATAGTGAGAAAGAAGGGATTTGAAATTGGCTTTCATAGAAAATTTCACTAACACTTAACCAACAAACCAATACCTCATTTATTTCTTAAAAATACATAGATAATCTCAAAAATTAAGACATGACCACTCTCTCTTAATTCACAAACCCGATTCTACTAACCTTTGATTTTTTGGATGTTACACCTTTCTTATTTTATATGATATAAAATTAATTTTAACTAAGTTTATACAACACTATGAATAATATACATTAAACCACCATCCCATATTAAGCTTCAAATGGTAAAATTTCTATTTAATCCCTAAATCATTTTCCAATTGAAAGGTCCTTAAGATATTAAACTTTTGACACTTTTATGATTTAATCCATGTACCCTATTTAAGCATTAATTCGACAAAATTACCTGATTGAAATTCAATTCACTTATAAAATACCCATGTAAATATTTAGGAAAACGGGGTCTTGAAACTACACTTTTCGACACCATTGACTTTCGGTTCATTACAACACATATGCCTTTTCTAATTTCACACCTACTGTTTTAGCAATCATTTCACACTTCTATTACATTTTTCATTTATCAAAGAATTGCTCTGACCTACTGTCTAACTATTGATTGCCCACACTTTTCATTTTCCTTCTAACCCTTTTTTCTTTCTTTGCAGGATTTCTTACAATTACTGTCCTGGTTATCCACTCGTGTTTATTGTCCTGACGAACTCTCTCTTATGTTGCCATGGCCAATCTATGGTCTTACGCAACATGATCCCATGTTTAATGTCCTGGCGGACTACCTTATGTGATAGAGGGTTGCGCGCAGACCAAGATCGAGTTGTCAAGTCACGAGGAAAACTCCTATAACGCTCTAAATGATCAGAACTGAAAAACAAGGCAGAGAATTAGAATTAGAGTCGAATTAGATCTGAATTTAAATCCCTAAATCAATCAAGAATCAGCAAGACTCAAAACTCTCTTAGAGATGACAATCCTTGGAAGTCAAGAACCCGAATTTGAGTTTTAGAGAGAAAACCCAATAGCTGAATCTGTCAACTACCAAAACAGATTAAAAAAAATCAGATCACAGAGAATAATCAGATTCAAAAGAATTCTAGGGTTTGGGGCGGCTAAAAAAGAAAGAAAGGTAAGATTGAAAGAAAATCGAACACAATTCTTGAGATCCAAGAAGAGTGTGATTCTGCCCAAAAACGAATAGCAAGTCAATTTCCCCAAAACAGCTACTCAAACTTCCAATTCTAGCAAACTGACTTAGACTAAAATAACAAGGAAGAATCGGCAAGAATGATGAAGAAGAGGGTTTGATAATTGATCTTTGCAGCCAAGAAGAACGCCGAACAGATCCTTGAAGCTTTTTGATACGAGTCACAAAGGCCCAATCCAAGTTCAAGAACGTGATGGGCTCAAATTACCACAAGGCCCAATAACAAGATCAAAGGCCTGACAAATGCGTTCCAAACTAAATGGGACCATTCAAAAGTTTGTTAGCAAGGCCTTAAAAGAAAATCAAGATTCACTTTCTTGTTTTCAAGAAAATCAAGAAACCGAATCTTGACCTAATTTTGTTGTTAGGAGCGATTTCAAGAATCAAGAAAATCAAGATTTCAAATCTTGGAAATCTTGGTCCAAGAAACCAAATCTTACAGCCAAAACGCATTGGATATCCGTTACGAGCATCAACGATCCAATTTTGGTAGGAGATGGATCACAAGCCCAAATTCTTGAAGGCGAGGCCCAATAAGCAAATTCCCAGCCCAATCAAGAAATCCATACATAATTAGTTGAAAATTAGGCCAAAATATCAAATGGCCCAATTTTTAAACATTTT
Organism: Gossypium hirsutum; assembly: GCF_007990345.1. Classification (NCBI taxonomy): domain Eukaryota; kingdom Viridiplantae; phylum Streptophyta; class Magnoliopsida; order Malvales; family Malvaceae; genus Gossypium; species Gossypium hirsutum. Next base: position 45,909,810 of record NC_053447.1, on the reverse strand, counting down.
ATTTGTTAATTTAATTTTTTAGGCTCTAGAGATATTACATGTTAAATTCGGCCCAAAATAGCCCATTTAAGTGTTAGGCTGAAATTCTTTTATTATTTTTATTATTTAGGGTTAATTTTTAAGTTTCCTAATGAGATTAGGATTAGTTTGAGGCCTATATAAGTGATGGTCAGCCACCCCTTGTATACACTACTTAGAATTTTATCAAAGTTTCAAATTTGTTGAATGCAGAATTTTCTTTGAGGTTTTCTCCAAGAATTCTCTCTTGAGTTTTCTTTAGAAGTTGTTTTAGCAATCTTTTGGTTGTGGGAGCCATCTTCAGCCTTCTTCTTGCCATAGATACTCTTTGGAGGGGAGATTAGAGCCATTTGAAGGGAGTTGTGAATTCTTTCGGGTTTTCAAGGCTTCTTAAGACCTATCTTTTTAAATTACTTGCTGTTTAATTTCTTTTCTTTATTTCTATTTTGTGTCGATTCTTTATTGATCTATTTGCTCTTCTTGTTTTGTTTTCAGCCCCTTCCATCTTAAAGAATTGATAAATCTTTCTCTTGTTGGCAACAAGGAATCGGCCTTAAATCCCCAATTTCTAGGGTTCTTGTCATTCCTTACATATTCTGATTGGGGGCCATTCGGTTGCTGGAATTTGAGGAAATCAACTTGGGTGTTCAATTGGGCCGAATCGTAACCTTTGTTCACATCCCGAATCGTTTTATTCCATCGATTTCTTTCTTTCCTTCTTGCCGCACCAACCTTTATATTTCTTTAGCAATCTAATCATTTTGATTTGTTTTCTGTTTTGGTGTTCTTTAACAGATTCGACTGGTTGGGAAATCAATCTTGGAGATCGATTTTGTGTTCTTGCATTCTGAAATAACATCTATTCATAAGTTCTTTGATTCTTGGCTGTTCTTAGTTATTTTTGGGGATTTAATTTCGTTCTGAATTACTTTTAATCTTATTTGTCGTTTTGATTTCATATCTGTTCGATAGAGCCTCATAGGAGTTTCCTCGTGACTTGGCAACTCGATCCTGGTCCACGCGCAACCCTCTATCTCAGTTTTGATGCCTGGAACGCAACAAGGAAATTAAAAGATTAGTCGATGAATTCAACGCAAATAGCAAAGAAAATTAAAAGAACGAATAGCAATAAAAATAAAGATAAGTCCTAAGAAGCCTTGAAATCCCGAAAGATTTCACAACTCCCTAAAGATTTCACAACTCCCTCCAAACGGCTCTAATCTCGCCTCCAATGAAAATCAATGGCAAGAAGAAAGTTGAAGATGGCTCCTACAATCAAAAAGATTGTTAAAACTACTTCTAAAGAAAACTCAAGAGAGAATTCTTGGAGGAAACTCAAGGAGAATTATGCACTTAAACAAATCTGAAATTTTCAATATAATTGAGAAGTATCTAACAAGGTGGCCGGCCAAGCCTTTATATAGGCCTTTCAAATGTTTTCCTAATCTGATTAGAAAACTAAAACTAAAAAAAATCCTAATTGTTTTAATTTTAAATGGAAATTCGACCAAGGCCTCTTAATTGGGCCTCTTGGACTGAATATTTACATAAAAATTTAAACTAAGTATTTTTAAAAAATAAAACTTTACAAATTGGGCCACTTTGACAATTTGGCCTGATTTTCAAGTAAGTATGGTTTGTCTTCTTGGTTGGGCTTGGAATCATCTTATTGGGCCTTGCCTTCAAGAACTTGGGCTTGTATTCCATCTCCTACCGAAATTGGTTCGTTGATGCTCGTAACAGAGATCCAATGCGCTTTGGCTGCAAGATTTGGTTTCTTGGACCAAGATTTCCAAGATTTGAAATCTTGATTTTCTTGATTCTTGAAATCGCTCCAAACAGTAAGATGGGGCCAAGATTCGGTTTCTTGATTTTCTTGAAAACAAGAAAGTGAATCTTGATTTTCTCTTTCTTTCATGTATGCATCTAAGGCCTTGCTAACAAACTCTTGAATGGTCCCGTTTAGTTTGGAACGCATTTGTCAGGCCTTTGATCTCGTTATTGGGCCTTGTGGTAATTTGAGCCCATCACGTTCTTGGGCTTGGGTTGGGCCTTTGTGACTTATATCATTCCCCTTTCCTCAAAAAGATTCGTCCTTGAATCTGAAAAATCAAATGGGGACAAGTCAGCCACATTAAAAGTAGAACTTACATTGTACTCCCCAGGTAGATCAATTTTATAGGCATTGTTGTTGATCCGCTCGAGTACTTCGAAAGGCCCATCGCCCCTTGGGTCCAACTTGGTCTTTCTTTTTGTAGGAAATCGTTCTTTCCTCAAATGGACCCAAACCCAATCTCCGGGTTCTAGGATAACCCTTTTGCGCCCCTTGTTTGCTTTGTTGGTGTTGGCACCATTTGTTTTGGCTATTCGTTGCCTAGCCTTCTCATGTAAGGATTTCACCAACTCATCTTTCTGTTCACCATCTAAATTAACAATGTGTTCAAGTGGTAATGGCGCAAGATCAAGTACTGTTAGTGGGTTAAAGCCATAAAAAGTTCAAATGGAGAATAACCAGTTGTAGAATGAATAGATCTATTATATGCAAATTCAACAAATGGTAGGCATTCTTCCCAATATTTAATGTTCTTTCCCACAACAAATCGTAATAATGTCTCTAAGATACGATTAACTACTTCAGTTTGGCCATCAGTTTGGGGGTGACATGTAGTGGAATAAAGTAATTTAGTACCAAGCTTACCTCACAAGACCTTTCAAAAGTGGCTAAGGAATTTGACATCACTATTAGAAACAATAGTTTTAGGGATGCCATGAAGTCTTACCACCTCTTTAAAGAATAAGTCTGCCACATTTGTGGCATCATCTGTTTTGTGACAATGAATAAAATGTGCCATCTTTGAAAACCTGTCAACAACAACAAATATACTATCTCTTCCTTTCTTAGTTCGAGGCAAACCTAGAATAAAATACATGGATAAATCTACCCAAGGTGAAGTAGGAATCGGTAAAGGAGTGTAAAGGCCATGAAGCATTACCTTAGATTTTGCTTGTTTACATGTAAAGCACTTGGAACATACCTTTTCGACATCCTTCTTCATATGTGGCCTATGGAAGTGTTCTTGCAAAATGTCTAGTGTTTTGGCCACTCCAAAATGTCCCATTAAACCCCCACTATGGGCCTCATGAATCAATAAGTCTCTCATGGAAAACTTTGGTATGCACAACCTGTTTATACGAAAAAGAAAGCCATGTACAAGATAAAACTTTTCAAAAGTAGTATGTCTACAATTCTTATAGATAAAACCGAAATCAGCATCATCATCATATAACTCCTTGATGTGTTCAAACCCTAAGACTTTAGCACTCAATGTAGTTATTAAATCATATCGTCTAGACAAAGCATCTGCAACTACATTATCTTTACATGTTTTATATTTTATCACGTAAAGGAATGTTTCAATGAATTCTACCCATCGGGCATGCCGTTTACTCAACTTACCTTGTCCCTTTAACCATTTAAGGGATGCATGATCTGCATGTATGACAAATTCATTAGGCAGCAAGTAATGTTGCCATACTTGAAGTGCACGAACCAATGCCAATAGTTCTTTGTCATAAGTCGAGTAGTTTAATTGTGCACCATTCAATTTCTCACTAAAATAAGCAATAGGTTGCTTATCTTACATTAAAATGGCACCGATTCCAATTCCTGAAGCATCACACTCAAGTTCAAAAGTATTAGAAAAATCAGGTAATTTAAGAAGAGGAGCAGAACATAACTTAGCTTTTAGGGTCTGAAAAGCCTTTTCTTGGGTTTCACCCCATTTGAAACCCATTGATTTCTTTATAACCTCTGTTAATGGGGAAGCAATAGCAGAGAAATCTTTCACAAATTGTCTATAAAAGCTAGCTAAACCATGGAAAGATCTCACCTCAGTTACCGATTTAGGAGTCAGCCACTCCTTGATTGCCTTGACTTTGTCCTCATCGACATGAATACCTTGTGCACTAACTATGAAACCTAAGAATATTAGTTTATCACAACAGAATGTGCATTTATCAAGGTTGGCAAATAATTTTTCAGCTCGCAGAAAATCCAAAACGATTCTAACATGGAAAACATGATCATCTAATGTCTTGGAGTAAATTAAAATATCATCAAAGTAAACTACTACGAATTTACCCAAGTGAAGCCTTAAAACATGATTCATTAATCTCATAAATGTACTAGGTGCATTAGTAAGGCCGAAAGGCATAACTAACCATTCATACAATCCAAATTTTGTTTTAAAGGTTATTTTCCATTCATCCCCTTCCCTCATTTGAATTTGATGATAACCGCTTTTCAAATCAATTTTAGCAAATATGACTGAACCATGTAATTCGTCAAGCATATCATCAAGTCTAGGAATTGGGTGTCGATACTTTACCGTTATTTTGTTGATTGGACGGAAATCAACACATATTCGATACGTACCATCTTTCTTTGGTACCAATAAGACAGGAACGGCACAAGGACTTAGGCTCTCACGAATGTGCCCTTTGTCTAGTAATTCCTCAACTTGCCTTTGCAATTCCTTTGTCTCCTCGGGATTGCATCTATAGGCTGGTCGATTTGGTATTGAAACTCTGGGTACTAAGTCAATTTTATGCTCTATCCCTCGTAAAGGTGGTAAACCTTTAGGGGCCTCACTAAAAACATCCTCATAATCCTACAAAAGAGACTGAAACACACTAGGCAAATTTTCGTTAATGTTAGATAAAGATAAATAATTTTGCCTAAACCTCACAAGGATACAAGGCTATTTATTGAGTAGGGCTCTCCTCACATCTTTTTTTGTTGCCAAAAAAATTTTTCCGCTCATTTTACCACTTGTGGATTCACTCACCTTTAGGCTTTTTAAATTTTGACTTTTTCCACTACTAGCCTCTTTCCTCTCTGTCTTTTGTACTTGTCATTTCTCCCTTACCCCCTTACAAAATTTCATCATCTTCAATTGATCTTTATATACATCAGTTGGATTTAAAGGAGCAAAAGTGAATTTTCTACCTTTAAACACAAGGGAGTATCGATTAAGCTTACCTTGGTGTGTAACATCACGATCAAATTGCCAAGGCCGTCCAAGGAGCAAGTGTGCCGCATGCATTGGGGCCACATCACACCATACTTCATCCTCATAATTCCTGAGCTTAAAAGTGACCAAGGACTGTTTCGTAACTTTAACTTCGGAACATTCGTTAAGCCACTGAAGGTGATATGGCTTAGGGTGTTTGGTACAAGGCAACTTTCAAGAATCCACCAAATAGCTACTCACTACATTCGAGCAACTCCCACTATCAATAATGAGTGAACATAAGTTACCTTTAATAAAACACCGAGAATGGAAAATATTGGTCCTTTGGTTGTCATCATCTTTCATCTGGATGTTAAGGGTTTGGTGAACTACAAGGCATTGAAAATCAGCAAAGTCCCCTTCTTTTGGTGGTTCGACCAACTCTTCGCCATTATCACTGTTATCCACAAGTTCTGGCATATCTGGATCTGTTTTATCAGAGTCGGAAGTGTACTCACCGTTATCATTCAGAAGAAGTAATCTCGTGTTAGGGCATTCCCTACTATAATGACCATGCCCTTTGCACTTAAAACATTCAATCTCATGAGTCCTCTTCATATTTGAATCACCTAAATTGGGCTGCTTAAAAGGTGTTTGCACTTTAACAGGAGCCCCTTTTTTCCAATTTGATTGCTTGTTACTCAAAGAAGACTTATTAGTAACATCAGGGGATTTTGAACTTTTAAAATCAGAATTGGAATTGTTACCTCGGTAATATTACGAAGTAGAGAAAGAACCAACCCTTTGTTCCTTTAATTGTTGCTCGATTTCAATGGCTTTATGAACTGTTTCTTCCAAATCAATATAAGTTTGTAGCCTTAATGTATTAGCTATCGGTTTGTTCAAACCATCAATAAATCGAACCATAGTTGTTTCCTCATCCTCCTCCACATTATCTCTCTGAATGAGCATTTCCATCTCCTTAAAATATTCATCCACCGTTCTACTACCTTGAATAAGTCTTCTAAGCTTTGTTTTAATCTCTCTATAGTAGTGAGGTGGGATAAACCTTTTACGCATAATCTGTTTCAACTCCACACATGTCGAAATCTCACCTTCATAGTTCCGATGACGATTCACTCCAAGTTGAGTTCACCAACTTAATGCATAATCTAAAAATTCCAGCATTGCTAACGCTACCTTTTCATCATCCAAACATTTATAATATCGAAACATAAGTTCAATCTTAGATTCCGATTCACAATAAGCTTCTGCATCATTCTTACCACAAAATTGGGGAATTGTGAACTTCGGTTTTGCCAAAGAAGGTTACCCACGATCATGAAAATCATAATCAGTTCTAGGGACACGTCGAGGAGCGCACCTATGAGCAGGAAGCTGGTTATCCACATCGCCTTTAATTGGATCTCGATATTGATGCTCTTGATTCAATCGTACCTCATTGATAGTAGCAATCAAATTTCGAAGTACGGCAGCCTGTTCGTCTAACTGTTGTTGGAATTTTTGAAATGTGTCATAGACATCATTATGGTCATTATCATCTTGACCAACCTTGGACATTTTCAAAAACCTGCAAAATAAACACTCAACACTCAAAAAGAAAAGTTAGCAAACCTCATCGTTAATCACTCTAAAAAAAATTTTAAATTCTCAATGAGGTAGAATTCAGTCTTGTGAGTTCTTTAGTAGAGTCTATATCAACCAATTAGAAAGTGTATGAACAGAAACTACCAAAGAATCCTAATTTGCACTAGGATGCCAAAAAACTGACGAGATACCAATTGATTTGTGTTGCACCGAGGAAGAATTGTGCACACCTTAAAATCCTACTAACACAAGAAACAAGAAGGTGTTAGATAGTGTAAAGAGATAATAAAGGCAAACAAATGAAAACCTACAGCTAAGAATTAATAAAATTTGCTGAAATCGAAAAACCCGAAAAACTGCGGAGTAACTTGACAACTTAGTTCGAGGTGTTCCTGATCTTTGAAAATCACAAAATTAAATCTGTAATATCCTTAAATATTGAATTTTTGATCTGGAAAGTTTGGACACCAAATTCAACCCGCTGAATATTTTTTAAAATTTTTATTGGATTTCATCTTTTTTATTTTTTTGACCTTTTCGCTTGATTTTTTTGCGGGATTAATTTTTTTATATTGAATCACAGTGCCACAAATATGTATGTAAAATTTTAGATCAATTGGGAAACATTTACCCACTCAAATGAATTTTTTTTCAAAAATTTTTCTAGGTAAAACTGTTGTTTGTGTTTTAAAAAATAGAGATCAGCTTAGAAATCAACCAAGAACACCCAAAATGCCCAAAATCTGATACCAAATGATAGAGGGTTGCGTGCGGACCAAGATCGAGTTGTCAAGTCACGAGGAAAACTCCTATGACGCTTTAAACGATCAGATTTGAAAAACAAGGCAGAGAATTAGAATTAGAGTCGAATTAGATCTGAATTTAAATCCCCAAATCAATCAAGAATCAGCAAGACTCAAAGCTCTCTTAGAGATGACAATTCTCGGAAGTTAAGAACCCAAATTTGAGTTTTAGAGAGAAAACTCAATAGCTGAATCTGTCAAATACCAAAACAGATTAAAAAAAATCAGATCACAAAGAATAATCAGATTCAAAAGAATTCTAGGGTTTGGGGCGGCAAAAAAAAAAGAAAGGTAAGATTGAAAGAAAATCGAACACAATTCTTGAGATCCAAGAAGAGTGCGATTCTTCCCAAAAACGAACAGCAAGTCAATTTCCCCAAAACAGCGACTCAAACTTCCAATTCCAGCAAACTGACTTAGACTAAAATAACAAGGAAGAATCGGCAAGAATGATGAAAAAGAGGGTTTGATAATCGATCTTTGCAGCCAAGAAGAACGCCGAACAGATCCTTGAAGGTTTTGATGGCTAGAACGCAACAAAGAAATTAAAAGATTAGTCAAGGAATGCAACGCAAACAGCAAAGAAAATTAAAAGAACGAACAGCAATAAAAATAAAGATAAGTCCTAAGAAGCCTTGAAATCCCGAAAGATTTCACAACTCCTTTCAAACGGCTCTAATCTCGCCTCCAATGAAAATCAATGGCAAGAAGAAGGCTGAAGATGGCTTCCACAATCAAAAAGATTGTTAAAACTACTTCTAAAGAAAACTCAAGAGAGAATTCTTGGAGGAAACTCAAGGAGAATTCTGCACTCAAACAAATCTGAAATTTTCAATATAATTGAGAAGTATCTAACAAGGTGGCCGGCCAAGCCTTTAAATAGGCCTTTCAAATGTTTTCCTAATCTGATTAGAAAACTAAAACTAAAAAAAACTCCTAATTGTTTTAATTTTAAATGGAAATTCGACCAAGGCCTCTTAATTGGGCTTCTTGGACTGAATATTTACATAAAAATTTAAACTAAGTATTTTAAAAAATAAACTTTACAAATTGGGCCACTTTGACAATTTGGCCTGATTTTCAAGTAAGTATGGTTTGTCTTCTTGGTTGGGCTTGGAATCATCTTATTGGGCCTTGCCTTCAAGAACTTGGGCTTGTATTCCATCTCCTACCGAAATTGGTTCGTTGATGCTCATAACGGAGATCCAATGCGCTTTGGCTGCAAGATTTGGTTTCTTGGACCAAGATTTCCAAGATTTGAAATCTTGATTTTCTTGATTCTTGAAATAGCTCCAAACAGCAAGATTGGGCCAAGATTCGGTTTCTTGATTTTCTTGAAAACAAGAAAGTGAATCTTGATTTTCTCTTTCTTTCATGTACGCATCTAAGGCCATGCTAACAAACTCCTGAATGGTCTCGTTTAGTTTGGAACGTATTTGTCGAGCCTTTGATCTCGTTATTTGGCCTTGTGGTAATTTGAGTCCATCACGTTCTTGGGCTTGGTTTGGGCCTTTGTGACTCATATCACTATGTTTAATGTCTCGGCAGACTACCATGTGTTTACTGTCCCGATAGACTACCCTGTGTTTACTGTCTTGGCAGACTATATTGGTTGTCATAGATGAGCTATGGTCTTAGACATAAGACCTCTTTGAAGGTGTCGCCCCGTAGGACCTTATCGCCATCGCGGTGTCGCCCTATAGAACCTACTGACCGCTATCGCGTTGTTTCTCTATGGAACCTTATAATCATCAATATCGACCCATCCCATATTCAGCTTGATGTTCAAACACCAAAGTGTCCCCCCAAAAGGCTCAGAGCTTCTTACATCATAATTTGTACTCAATAGTCCGTATGGCGGTATATAATAGGAATTCCATTTTCCCTATTCCTATTCCCCCATTTCGCTGTTCTTGATATTGATGCTTAAACACCTCAGTGTCCCCTCTGTAAGGCTCGGAACTTCACACATCATGGCTTGCACTTAGCAACACCGTATGGCGGTATCTAATAGAAATTCCCATTCCCAGGTCCTAACTTCATCTATCCCGTCAATTATTTTCCCACTGTTATGATCATGCAATACACGTGTTTCACTTACATACTAGTATGGAGTATGTTGTCCTTTTAAGCATGAAATCCTAATTATTTCAGGCATACGGAACTACGTAACGAATACCATATATCAAATAGTCTTATGCATGCTTGGCATCCAACCACACAGCATTCCAGGGATGGAGTATAGAAACTCACTTGACACTTCTTTGCCTATTCCGCTTAGCTTTTCCAAATGCCAGAGTTCCCATTCTAATGGTAACTAAGCATGTAAACCCAAAATCATGAGTTACACTCAGTATTCTCAGCTTAAAACTCAGTTTTCCAGAAACATGTAAAACCCCTAAAATGGTTTTGAAAACTCTTAACTTCATTTACTTAACGTTGTGTGTACATAAGGACTGAGAACCTTACCAGCTTAGTGGATTCTCCACTTTTCCGACTTAAACCTCATGATTAGTGCTCTATGTTGAGCCCCCTATAACTATCTCTTCATTGAAACAACCCAGGAAAAATATGAAGAAGAGAGGAAAATGAAACATAAGTGAAAAGAATTCTCACCAAGAAGTCATTTTCCAGCTATATATAGTCCTTCTCGCTTGGTTCTCAACCCCATAGAAACCATCCATTAATAATCATTTTGTCTCCCACTAAGGAACAAATTAGTTCCAATCCAACTGAACCAAAACTGGTTCTCAATCATGTCTAATTCGTCTCTAAGTTTTCCTAATTTTCAATAGAGGCCGCTAGCTTATGACTTTTTTCAATTTAACCCTTAAATTATTTCTTAATTTTAGGACTTAAAAGAAACCGAGTGTGACATATAGATTGAGTAGTCCCAATTCCCAAAAGGTCATAGACTTACTTTGACATACAGATCTAAGTATCTGTTCTAATGTCTACATGTGGTTAATAGGGGCTAAACTAAATAAGAAATGAAAAGTGATATTGATTGAAATGTTATATTTTTGAACAGGATTGATACTTAATAATGGACTATGAACTCAAATAATCAAATATCAAGAAATGAGACAAAAATTGACGCTAAAACATACTTGTAAAATCTTGTAAAATGTTGTAACAATCATGATATATATGTAAAACATGCTTTATGTTTGATTCATTTATATATAATTGTATTAATTTCGAATTATATTACCACTGTACAGTATTCAATACGCAGCATACATATTTGTTTTTTTTCATCCGCAGTTACAAATTAGACTTGCTGGTAGACTTTAGGACCATCAAGTATCCAAAGCTCGAGAACTCAACTTTACTTGGTTAAATATTGTGTTACTTGTCTATAAAGTTAGTTAATGGCATGTACCTAGGTTTAGTCTTTTGATCAAATGTTATTGTGGATGTTTGGTATACTTGAATTATGATGAACTTATCAATTCTCCTTCATCAATTGTTACTGCTTGATGTTTATAATGTCAATTGAAAATGGAAATTAGTTCGAGTTGCTTCGACAGTAAATACAGTGTCACGCACTCAGATCCGACGACCGGGTTGGGTGTAAGGTGTTACAAGAATTATAATTATAAGAGTAATTAGAAAATTAATATAAAATTAAAATTAAAATTAATAAGACCGTAAAGTTATAAAGTGAAGCTTTCACATTAAACTATAGAATTACAAAGGAAAGTGAATAAGTGTGAGTTTAAAATAAATTTAGTATAATATGTGTAATAAACTAAATAAATGTGTGACGAAAGAATATCATGAATTTACCTCATCATCAATTGAAACGACCTTTCAACTTTCTGTGGTGAGATTATCATTTGAATATTACTTGAAATTTCTTTATTAAAAAACAAATATTTTGATACTCCATTATTTTTTATACACTTCAAACTTACCAATACTAATAATATTTTATAATCTTTAATTTTAAAGTTTATATAACTATAACAGTGTTTAAGATGAGGTTTACTTTAATTTATACAATTTCAATTTAAACGGTAGTGAAAGTATGATTTAAAAGTGACATATAAGTTTAACTTTAAAAATTGAAAGAGTAACAAAGTTTGAAAGAGTTTTATATACGTGCGAGAGAGAGGATTGAAATACATCAAACAAAATCTTATGCATATACTATATACCATTTAAATTAAATTTAAAATATTAATCTAATTTCCTTTAATATCTACACTTTTTGGTTAACAGTAGTGTAAAAATACGTCCCGATTTCAGCATGCATATAATCATCAACAAAAATAAAAACAAAACATATTTTTCTTGCTCATGCAATGTATATGCCAAATTACAAACAATGGTATAATTTTCGAAACACTAGAAGTTAAAAAGAATGTTGTTTGTTTCTCAAAATAAAATATTACCCCGAAATATGTATAGTTTGGTTACAATAATAATATGCGAAAATTTTATTTATTATATATGTATTATAATAATTAAGCATAAAATAAAGAATAGTTTATACAATTTTAGACTTGAAGTTAAAAAATGAGTAAAAACTTTTAGAAAAAAATATTTCCTTCTCTTTGCTAAAATAAATTATGAGAGCGACTAAATATTATCAATTAAAATGTTTATTGATGTTTCAATAATACTATTGATAAGAGAGGTTGTTGCATGCTGGAGGGAGCTAAGCCATTAGAGTTGACCATTGCCATGATGCCGCTATCAACTTATGTGGGTGTAAATGTAGCTTTGTGTACTACTTGTTTACGTCTTGACTTTGAAACAATGATTTTTATTGTCTTTGGAGTAAATCATATATCTCCATGGTACACATTGTCCAAGTTCAATGCTCAAACCATCTAGAATAAGGATAATATAAATTTAGTAAAAAAAACCTTTCAACTTGTTCAAAGAAAATTCGGTTACTATAATTAATATTTTTTTCCATCATAGTTTGATATTTAAAATTCAATTACATGAAGTGATTTTAAATTAAAACATTAAAAATTAATTTGAATAAAATTAAATGTAAATTATGAAATATCACAATGTTATCTTAATTTCAATTTCAATGTCTTTCGAATTGGATTAAACATTTCCTTTTCAAAGAAACATGTCAACACAGTTTATTTAACCTACATTAGTATAAATAAAAGTGTTAAGACATAATTTTTTTTGGTAGATAAAGAAGCCAAATACATTTAGCTATAACAGGAACTATATCTAACACCAATACTATCTTGTAGAATTTCCATCTCAATCATTTTGGGGGAACATCCTAAATTTTCAAACCAAGAAGAACATTTCTTCCTAATGCTGCCATGGAATCGACAGCCATATTTGCTGTATGTAGAGTAAACATCACCTTCACACGTCAATCCCTTGCTAACAGCTCTCTAATGATTCGTGCCATACTCCCTTTTGTCTCATCTATTTGGCAATTTTGGAGATAAGCATTAGTAAGTATCAAGTAATAATATGAAACAACAAATAATAACAAAAAATAAACATGTCAAACAATAATGAAAATAAAATATATTGTGACGAAAGCGAAACCTATCAAATAATACTTACAGCTTATATTCTTCTCGTAATTTTATTTAGATGATATGTTGGGGATAAACCCGAGTAAGCAACAAACAAGAAAAATAAAGAATAAATTGAAAAGATCAAACAAACAAATATTATATGGAAAACCCCTTTGAATAGGATAAAAAACCATAGGCAAAAATGATTTCAATAAATCAGAAAAAACAAAGAGTACAAAGATGGAGATTAAAACTAAATCCTAAAACTCGAAAATAAGAACCCTCAAAACTTAAACACAAAATTCCCTGAAAGCTTGTAAAAACTAATACTTAAATGTGTTATGGGTTAATCTTTCTAACGTAGAAAAGGGCCTATTTGTAGGCTAAATTCATAGTTCAAATAATTTTAAAATAATTTAAAATAATCAGAGTTCGTCTGGGACAAATAATCAGAATTTGACTGGAAGAAGAAAATCGAGAAAATTGCATGACACGTTGCCACATCGCAACATCTCCTATCGTGTCGTCGTGATGTCGTTTCTACTTTTCCCTTATTTCATCGTCACATTGTTGTGATGTGTATGTGACAGCCCTAAAATGACCCTAGTCGGAAAGCGGTTTCGGGACCGCTAAACTGAGTCACCAAATTATTTGAATATGATATTTATTGTCTAAAATATGTGAATATGAATGTGTGAAAGTTTTGAGCTTCGATTTAGTCGATTGCATGTGAATTTAGTAATAGGACTTATGTGTGACACTTTTGAAATGTGATAGGTTAATCCATAAGGATCTATTAGTGCATGTAATCAAAAGGGTGGACTTGCATGTCAATTTCCCCCATTTAATTACTAGTGGCCAGCCATGACAAAGGGTGATGGGCAAAACATGTCATAAAACATGTTGTGCTAATGGTTTATGGGAGAAAGGATAAAATAATAATGGGAAGGTAAATGATGACAAAAAAAAAATGGTCTCATCCGTGCCCCCCCCCCTTTGCCGTGAATGGAAGAAAGGAAACAAAGAAAAAAAAAGTGTTCATCCTTGAACATCTTTGGCCGAATAGAAGAAAGGAAGGGAATGAGCTTGGAGAAAAATCGGCTATGAAGGCTCACTAGATTAAGCTCAAGAGCAAAGGGGAACTAAATCCGATAAAGGGAAGGAAAAAAGTGATCGAATAGCCGCCGAAATCGTTCGACCACATCCGAGGTAAGTTTTAAGTGATTAAACGTTGAGTAAATTCAGTCATAATAGGACATAATGAGTTGATTTAATAAGATATGATGTGGTCATGATATGTCTTAAACTCAAATGGTAAGTTCATAAGTGTTTGGACTTGGAAATTTAAGAGCAAATTGTAATAATTTGCTTTGGACAGCAGCATTAACGTGATTTTAGAAAATCACTATAAATTGTTGGTGTGGAATTATAGGCTGAATAAAATATGTAATCAAAGCTTATTTAGTCTAGTTTCTTATAAAAGAGACCGTGGAAGCAAAGAAATTTCCTATAAAGAGATATTTAAAGTTGTGTGGGACAGTGTCAGAATGACTCCGAAATCCCCTGTTCTGTTTTTAGAAAATCATTATAAATTGTAAAAAAATGGTTATAAGATAAAATTTATATGCTTAGACTCCTTAATGAGTCTAGTTTCAAATTAAATCAAATACAACACATTTTGAATTCTGTAAAATGAGAAATTTGATTCGTAGTGAAGAGCGGTCAGATTAGTCAAACAGTGAAACAGGGGAAACTTTAAGAAAAATCTGGTATTGATTGGCCAAACCTAAAATTCTGAAAATTTTATGGATGGAAGATATACGAGTTTATATTCAGGGAAAATTAACGGCAAGTGATTTGGAGTTTTGTAGCTCCAGTTATAAATAATTTAGTGACTACTGCTCAGGAAAACAGCTCGTAGTGAATATGTGATTTTGTTGTAAACATGGATAAAACTTGTTTTAGTTGCTCATAAGCTATTGATTAAACCCATACGTGAATTCTAAATCGTGATATTGTAAAACGATACATGAGTGTTAGATGGATCTTTGATATTAAAATTTGTGAAATTGTAAGTTTATGAGTATTCGAATATGAAATGATAGTATGGCGTGAAATTGAATTATTCATTGGGAAATGATTAATGTAGATTCGGCCAAGACAAAGTGTATACATGATAGTATATGTGATATGTGAAGTATATTTGGATAATTGTGATGTGAATGTACATATATGTGATAAGGCCTAATGGTCGATGTGATGAATGTGAAAGTGTATATATATGTGATAAGGCCTAATGGCCGATGTGATGAATGTGAAAGTGTATATATATGTGATAAGGCCTAATGGCCGATGTGATGAATGTGAAAGTGTATATATGTGATAAGGCCTAATAGCCGATGTGATGAATGTGAAAGTGTATATATGTGATAAGGCTGAATGGCCAATGTGATGAATGTGAAAGTGTATATATATGTGATAAGGCCTAATGGCCGATGTGATGAATGTGAAAGTGTATATATGTGATAAGGCCTAATAGCCGATGTGATGAATGTGAAAGTGTATATATGTGATGAGGCCTAATGGCCCATGTGATGAATGTGAAAGTGTATATATGTGACAGGGCCGAGTGGCCAACGTGATGGATGTGAAAGTGTATAAATGTGATAAGTCCCGAAGGGCAATTGTGTCAGTACTATATCCGGGTTAAAACCCCGCAGGCTTTATGCGATAGTATTATCCTGATTAATGTCCGTAGGCTTCGTGCTCGTACTATATCCGAGCTTTAAAGACCCGACGGCTAAATGCTAGGATTCAAGTAAGACTTTGATATTGAGTATCTGCATTAAGTTACCATCAAATAAGTATTATGTATTCAAGATGTTCAGGTACGTATTACTTACTCATCGGTGGAGTGATTTCGAGGTGAATTATCAGTATCAAAGAGGTAGGTAAATGTGATTAATATTATAACTCCAAATGTGAGAATGTGCTTTGGAAATATTTGACCATCTAGGTCATTATTATTCGAAAGTATATATGTGGCAGCCAAGTGTGGCGTTTAATGATATTATAGATCGAGATGAAGCTCTAGATTAACTTCATCGAACAGTTGAAATGAATGACCAATAATAGTGATTGAGAACACTTTGTCTTGCTTAAAACTTACTAAGCATTAAATGCTTACTCCGTTCTTTGAATCTCTGTTTTATAGATTTTGGTTCGTCAGCTATCGGACTCGGGATTATTGAAGTCGAAGTCGCCCACACTATCAAAGCCCTTTTGGTACACTTTTGGTTGAACTCTGAAAATGGCATGTATAGGACTACCCTTTTTGTAGTGGGTCATGGACCCTTTGGATTTGTATAATTTTGGATAGCCATGCGAAAATGGCTTATATATGTTTGAGCATAATGTTATAATCATTTGGTATGGATATGGTTATTGAGAGGTGTGGATATGCTTAACAAGGATTGGCCATGGGAATGGTTAATCACTATCATAATTTGTGCTATTTATGCTAAAAGGGCTAGTTGAATCATGGAAACTATGAAATAGGTAAAGTCTACCTTAAAGGCAGATGCTGACAGCAGCAGTGATGTAGATTTGGAAAATCACTAAAAATAGTAGGAATAGAATTAAATAGTGAATAAATTATTTAAATGAACCTTGATGAATCCACTTTCATATGGAAGAAACGAAACGGTCATATGAGTGGTATGTTAAGAGATAATTAGGTTTTCATGAGACAGGGCCAGAACGGTTTTTGGATTCCCTGTTCCGACTTTGGAAATTCATTATAAATTAACCAGAGATAATTAGGAGTCATGCCATATATGTATAGATTCCTCTCTGAGTCTAGTTTCTATAGAAACAAACGGCATCAGTATTGAAGCCCTGTACAGGGAGATATCCAAATTGCAATGCATGGAGGTCAGTGTAGTCGTACCCTGTAACAGGGGAGACTTTAACTAATAAACTGTACTAATTGGCCTGACCAAAAATTCTAGAAAAAAATATGTAGATGGACATGGGAGTCTAGTTTCAGGTAAAAATCACGAAACTGATTTTCGAGTTGTGAAACTCAAGATATGATTTTTAAGGTGACAGCGACACAGTTAGCCAGCTGTCTGGAAAAATTTAAAATGGACTGCAATAGTAAGCGAATTTAGTCTATGAACCCCTCGTGTCCGACTCCGGCAACGGTCTCGGGTACGGGGTGTTACAGTGTATGGCTCCTTGTCGCGACATCGTTTTTTGTTTATGTCTTAATTTGATTGAAGTACGAGGCATACTCCACAAATCTCTACCTTTACTCGTATTTTCACAATGCCTTCTTTGTCAAGCCCACCACGGGCCTATTTTAAACTTTTTAGGATATTAATTGAGTCCAAGTCGTGCTTGAACTTTGAACTTGGAAGACTTTTAGCTTTCGGCTTGTGCATTTCCAAATCAAAACTAACTCGAGTCTACTTTCCATGAATGCAATGCTCTGTCTTTCCAAATCCTACACCTAAAAGAGAACTTCTATTATTCAAAATGGTCATACCTTTTTTCCTTCTATGACTAAATTGCCTCTACTTCAAATGAGTTGACTTCGACTCCTTAATAGATGATGGACTTGCTATTTTACTAATCACCGTTGAACCTTACAGAACATAAAGACTGTCAGTCTTTCAACCTTTCATCAGAATGAAACCCCCACGAGACACTTTAATGCTACTTGACTCGATGTTAATTCTACAACCCTTCGAGTCTAACATACTCATGGACATGAGATTCTTCCTTAAATTAGGTACATGCTTGACATTTGAAAGTGTCCTGATTGTCCTGTCATGCATCCTGATCTAAATGGTACCTACACTAATAGTCTTACTAGATGAACCGTTCTCTATATGCACAACTCCACCTTCAATTGAACTGTATATGGAGAACTAGTCCTTGTTGGGACACTTGTGGAAAGAACACCCTAAATCCAAGATCCATTTAGACGTAAACTTAGACCTTTCGGTTGTAGACACCAACCAATCATCACCTTTGTTGTTGGCCAAATTAACATTAGCTAATTCTTCTTCGTTGCTTTCAGCAACCCTCTTATTCCGTAGCTTGTAACAATATTCCTTAACATGACCTAACTTCTTACAATAACGACATCTCTTGTCATGATTCCTTAATGCCACAAAAATCGAGGCTTGTCTATCTGACTTACTATTCAAACCAAACTCATTGTTGAGTTTATCTTTGCTCAACAAGTGACCCTTCAGTACCTCGAACTAGATTTTATCTCTACCATAAATTAGAGCCTCTTTGAAAGACTTATATGAAAGGGGTAAAGAGCACAATAATAGCATAGCCTGATCTTCATCATCAATATGAACCTCAACGTTCTTTAAATAATCCAAAAGAGTAATACATTGACTAATGTGACCTCTAAAGTGCTCACCTTCGTCCATATAGAACATGTATAGTCGTTGTTTCAACACCAATTAGTTAGCTAGAGCTTTTGTCGTGTAAAGGGTTTTTAACCTTTTCCACAATGTGGATGTCATTTTCTCCATCAACACCTCCTACAATACACTATTCATGAGGCACAACTGAATTGTAGATAAAGCTTTCTTATCAAGCTCTTTCCATTCTGACTGATCCATATCCGTGGGTTCCTTCCATGTAATGACCTTTTTCAGACCGTTCTAAACCAATATTGTCATCATCCGAACATGCCACAGACTGAAATTTGCAATTTCGTCGAACTTTTCAACATCAAACCTTGTCGCTACCATCTCTAAAGTGGTTAAATGCAAAAATTGAACTAAACTCAGATACCAATTTGTTGGAGATAAACTCGTGTAAGCAATGAACAAGAAAAATTAAAAAAATTTAAAAAATATCTCCAAAGAGGATAAAAACCACGGGCAAAGATGATTTCACTAAATTGGCAAAAACGAATAGTAAAAAGATAAAGATGAAAAATAACCCCCAAAACTCAAAAATAAAAACCCTTAAAACTTAAATACGAAATTCTCTGAAAGCTTGTAAAAGCTAATACTTAAATGTGTTATGGGTTAATCTTTCTAGAGTAGAAAATGGTCTATTTATAGGCTAAATTCGTAGGTCAAATAATCTTAAAATAATCTACACTAACCAGAATTCGACTAGGACAAATAATCAGAATTTGACTGAAAGAATAAAACTGAGAAAATTACATGACGTTGCCATTCTTGACATCCCCTATCGTGTCGTCACGATGTTGTTTCTGGTTCTCCTCTATTTCATCATCACGTCTTTGTGACGTCGCATGGCTCCTCGTTGCGACATCACTTTCTGTTTGTGTCTTAATTTGATCGAAATGTGAAATGTAATGGCCCAATTTCGCCCGGGCCCAAGACCAAATACAAATAATAAATAAAACCAAAAAATAAATAAATAAATTCCAAATATCAAAAGTCCATTTACAATAGTTACAAGCCTAAATTACATTAAATCCAGCAGACCCAAATATAAGCCCAAATCAAAAAACCCTAAAGCCCAAATGGCCCAAAACCTAAACCTATTTTCAGCAAACTAGAAACCCTAACCCCACCCTAGTCGCGCCGCCGCATGTCAGCCACCTCCTCCACGCGCATCTAACGTTTCTCTATCACCTGCAAAGCAAGAAGAACACGCAAGCAAAAAGGGACAACAAAGAAAAAACAAACAATAGTAGAAGACGAAAAACAAAAGAACAAAAACGAATTTTGTAATCTGGCTATAAAAGCCATGGCAGTCAGTTTGTATTTCTTCTTCTTTTTTTTCGGATAGAATCAAATACAAAAAACACGAAAATTGAAATAAAAAACAGAGATTGAGTAATCGAAAGGTGATTATTTTCTGGTTTTTATTTTTATTTTTTTCTTTTAATCTGCTTTTTTTTACATATAAAAGAACAAAAGGAGAAAAGAAAAAAACTGACCTGGCTCTCAGCCTTCCACAGTGGCGGGCGGTGAAGCTTCTGTCACCAAAAGAGGAAGAAAACTGAAAGGTTTTCTTTATTTCTAGAAGGTTGGGTTTTGATTTTGGCATTTTTACTCCAAAATCGGGGTTCCGCGTTAAAAAAAAAGTAAAAGGGGATTTTTTGGGTTTTTCGGTCGGTGATGGTGCCGCCACGATGGCCCGATGGTCGGACCCCTGGCCGAAAATCAGAAGGGAGGAAGAGAGTTGAGAGAGTTTTTGTTTTTTGTTTTTTGAGGGAGAAGAGAGAAAATGAATTTTTTTTAAAAAAAAAATTAACTTAAATAAAGGTGCAAAACTGTGCCATTTTAAGCTAGGGTTCACAGGCGCCAAAACGACGCCGTTTCACCCTTGACCCGCGCGCCAACCCGATCTAGAGGATCCGCTTTTTTTTTGCGAAATGGGTTATTTGCGCACTGGCCCCTTCCTCTTTTATGACCTGTTGCAATTTAGTCCCATTTCCTTTTTTTTTCTTTTTTTAGTTTTGCCCCTGTAATTTTATTTTTATTTTATTTTGGTCCTCTGCAGAACGGTGTGTTTATAAGGCCTGGGATAATTTCCAAATTGGTCCCCTTCTTTTGTGCGCATTTAATTTTAGCCCTTATTCAGTTTTATTCATTAATTTATTAAAATTTGTACCTAAAACTCTGTTTAAATTTCAATTCAATCATTCTTTTGATTAATTTCACTATTTATATGTATTTATTTATTATTATGCCTAGGTTCAATATTATTTATATTCTTTTACCTTTAAAATATTAAATGTAGTATTATATATTTATTTATTCATTCACGTATTTATTTATGTATTTATCTATCAGTTTATTATTCATTTCTTATCCTTAAAAATTCATTTGTTTATAATTTGTTAACCACACAGAATTTATCATCATCATCATTATATTACTCTTTTATTGTTATTTTTATTTTTTGTCTTGTTACTTTTATTTGTTATTATTATTATTATTTTATACTTTCATGTTTTCTTTATCATATATTCCACCTTTTATTTATTTATTAATTTCTTTTACTTAATTAATATTAGATTTTATTAGTTGATGCCATTGCTTATTTATTGTTCTTGGATATATCATCGCTTCGTTTAAATATTCATTTTATTATTGTTACAATCATGTCGTGAGTCGTGTTTAAATATTCATTCTTTAAAATATAATCCAAATAAAATAAATATGTATAGTTTTAAATATTACATGTGTATTTATTCAAAAACTTTTGGAAATAAAGACAATATTTTGTGTTTTGAGCTTCAAGAAATTGTACCCTAACTCACGGGGTTTCGATTCTCTCGTTGAACTCAAATAATCGAATAGCCTTTTAAAATCAAAATAACAAGATTTAAAATAACAATAAAAAAATAAAGGCAAGCTCATTCTCAAAGGTTCAAGGTGTTGTGTTCTAACTTACGAGACATGATATTTTGCTACTTCGGGACGAGAAAGTCTTAAACGCACGTTTTGATTTATCCAAGCGATTTTAACTAAAAATAACATTAATAAAGAGGGGTCGTATTTTAAATTCATTTCGAATTTTTAATTTTCGACATTAAGACATTAATTAATCAATTAGGTACCAATTTTGGGCGTTACGAAAATGCTAATCCTTCTTCGTACGTAACCGACTCTCGAACTCGTTTTTTTTAATTTCATTGACCAAAATTGTTATTTTAATAAATTAAATCCTTACGAGGTGACCCAATCACACTTTATAAAAATGATCGGTGGCGACTCTCTTTTTCGTTTTTAAATAAAAAGTCGACCTTTTCACAAAAAAATGGATTCGACATGAAACATACTCATGTTATTTGAACAAAAATACCAGTTGTATCTATTTATAGTGTTAAATCTTAATTATAATTTACGACTGTACCACTAATTAAGTGGTGATTAATTTAAAATTATAAATATAATTTAATAAAAATAAAAAGTACAATTCAATATTATTTATTCAAATTTTATATTCAAATATTCATATTGAACAATTATTTAATAATATTATTTTTGTTATTATCTAATAATAGTTAATAATTTACTAATAAATTATATTTGATGCAATTTAGTAATATAATAAATAATAAATGATATTTTAGTTGATTCAATATTTTTTTCAATTGTGGGTTCATAGAATTATAGATAGATTTTATAGATTATAAAATATCGATTATAGATAATATTAAAATGTAAAAATAAAATAAAATGAAGCATTTGATGGGCTGATTTTATGCATATTGATTATATGAGTTCAAATTTTAAAATTTGTAACTTTTTATTAATTTTATTTAAAGTGTAAATTTAAAAATAAAAAATTATAAAATCATTTTAAATAATTAAGTAAATTTAAAAATAAAAATCCGAACATTTTTTTCTCTCTTGAGCGGCGATGATATATGCTTAAAACAAAAGTTACCTGAATAGTGTAGCTGAGTCTAGAAAGATAAACGTAAAATGGGGGACGTTGCAACCCCGCAAGCCATCAACTCATTTGATTGACTCATATAACTCAGAGGACGCAAAAACCGAAATCTAGACTCAACAAGATGTGGAGAAACGTCCTAAGAAAAACTACGCTCTCTTCTGGAGAACTGGAATTCTTGACTTGGAGAAGGGGTTACAGTTCGTTAACCTCAGGCCATCCTGCAAGGAGATTCGCTGCGGTGTGGGGTAATGGAGATTTCGGGCGCTTGGGTGTTGGGACTCTGGACTCTCAATGGTCGCCGAAGCCTATCAACTGCTCTTCCTTTCATCACCAAAGCCTCAAGTCCATTGCCTGTGGTGGTGCCCATACTCTCTTCTTAACAGGTCCTTTGTAAAACAAAAGTTAGTTTCATGAATTTATTATTTATTGTTTTTGGACCTGGCCGCCGATTATTATCCTTCTCTGCTTTGACAGAAACTGGGAGGGTTTATGCCACTGGTCTCAATGATTTTGGGCAGCTAGGGTCATCAAACCCTATAAAGTACTCTAGAGTAAGATTTCTCCACCTTCTATTCTACTGTTTTTGTTTGTTTAATGATAGGAATGATAAATTTTACCGTATGAATTGGGCATTTTGCTATCTGGATAGTATAATCATGTAATAAATTGCTTGACAAATGATACTCAGTCAAAAAATAGGACAATTATACTTTTGTAGTTGTTTTTGTACATGGCAAATTGAACTTCTAATCCTGGTCATATGTAATATGCAAGATGCGAGACTGAACTCCACGAAGAAGGGAGAATTCAATCTGAATTTTGGCTGTCTATAAGCTTTTTGTTGCATAAGAATCAGTTTGAAAAGCATTAAAGCATGTACAGAAGGAGTGATGAATTGGAAATTCCGATGTTTCAATTGTGCCATTCAATATAGATATAACAACATACCTTTTTTGAAGTTTTTTTTTCTGTTTTAATTAATTAATCAATTTATTTGGGATAAGGGGTTTAAGTTTCTATCATCCAAGAAGCAACATAGCACGTAGCAGCTACAAAGATACAGTTCTTAAATTAGCTAGCAGTTTTCGTGCTATAATCTCTTATATTTGGCGTATAACAGGGACGAAGTGAATTGTATCAAGTTTCTAAGGGGTTTGAACTCTTAGAAGGACTAGCAGTCACCTGCTAGTATCCTAGCCTTCATATAACCAGTCCACTAAGAATGCTTAAATGGAACCATAATTTTCTTTTTTCCTTTATCATCGTTCATCCTGTAAATTGTAGTCAAAACTTCTGAGAGCCTTAGGTAACCTGACAGGTAATGGATTGATCAGTTAGCTCTTGCAGGTCTACAGTCTAGAAATCTTCATAAAGTAGCCAAATTCTGCATTTCTGCCTCTGAGTAGTTGTGTAACTACTTCTGGCCGCCAAAATGTTTTTCAACAATTAGCTGCATCTATGGAAGCCTAATTCTGATTCTCTATGATGCAAGCTATGGCAATCTACTGGCTACTTGTTTTTGCTTAAGAGGACAGTTGAATCCTCTTATATTTCATGTGAGGATGTTCTGAATGTGAAGGTCTTGATGTTTGACCTTCCAAGGTAGCTGACCTGCCTTTACTTTCTTTTTATGGTCAAAAGGAGCTTTGTTTTTGTTCTTTAGGTTCCTCATCAAATCAGCAGCCTCAGCAGTTTCTGCCTTGATTCTCTTGGAGAAATATGGATAACATCCTTAGTGTGGTCCTTTGGTTCAGGCTCAACATTATTGGTGATCCCTTCATCCTTTTCAGTTACATATTCCAAATGGCTAACCTATTTTTGCTATCCCTTAAGAACCCTTTACCAGCAAATGGCTTACCTTCAACATAGGCGGCTTTCTTTCTTGTCGAGTCATGAGATTTAGTCTTGGTCAGCATTTTGTTAATGTGTGCCAGAGCATTCCTTGTACATTTTTAGGAAGTAACCCTATTTATATATTCTTTTAGGAGCCGATTGAAGTTTTGGGTCTTGCAAAAGGAATTGTGCACATTGCAGCTGGTTATCATCATTCATGTGCTATTACAGGTATTATGATGTGCAGATTATGGAAGTGGATTTGCTGATGTGCACACTTATAACTGGATAGATGGGCATATTGCATTTACACTACTTACCTACTGTTTCCTTGAAGATAGGGCTTTTGTGCCTTATCACTCTTCTAGGAAATGTCTCATGGTCTTTTCATAAAAATGTAGCTTGGAAAATAATTTCAAACCATTGGTATTTAAAATAAAGGCTATATTTTTATAAAAGTGACAAGTCTCTTTGTATTAGAATTTCTGAAATAATACGATGAGATGCATTCACATTTTTCTTCCAGGAATAGACACGAACATAATATTACTGTTTCATTTGTTCCCTCTTCTGCGACCCCCCCCCCAATGAACTCAAGATTCACTGTGTTATGTCCTTGCTTCTGATTCCATCTTTTGTATATTTTCTGTAAAATGTGGTTTTGACCTGTAGTGGATGGAGAACTTTACATGTGGGGGAAGAACTCAAGCGGGCAACTTGGCCTTGGAAAAAGTAATAGCTTAATGAGCTCCTTTTTATTTGAATGCTTATAATATTTAAGTTAAATTATTAAGTTGCCTACTTGTCAATGCTTTGTTTTCTTATTATTAGCTTTATTGTGTAATCAGCATATTCTCACTTGTTTGGGATGGATGGCATATTGTAAATACAGAGGCTGCGAAAGCAGTTCATAGGCCAACCAAAGTGGAATGCTTGAGCGGGCTTACAATTAAATTGGCTGCTTTGGGTTCAGAGCACACAGTTGCTGTTACTGGTATGAAACTGGAAATGCTTCACAAGATATAGATTCTATTTTCTAGCAGTACCATTTTGGAGATGCTTTTGATATGTATGCTTGGATGTAATGTCTGTATTTTCTTTTCTATGTACTTCACCAGATGGAGGTGAGGCTTTAAGTTGGGGAGCAGTTGCATCTGGAAGACTTGGTCATGGCCTTGAGTCGAGCATTTTTGGTTTTTTAACAAGCAGCAGGTTACATTTTATGTTTACTTGATTATTGGCTGATATAAGAGAGCCTTCAGCTTATCCTTTCCTTCTCTTTTCTTTTGGGTAGTGCTTGAGGCAGGATTATTATTTCATAAGAGAAATAAATATTAATACCTATTGGATTACACACAAGCACTGTGCTGTGTGCCCCAAAATCCAGTGTGAAAGTACATCGGTGTGTCATAGCTCAGCAGGGGGGAGGGGGAGAATTAGAGCAAAATACATCTAGTATTTCTTCCCAGGCTGGATACTCCTGAGTGGTCCAGGTGCATTCTTCTTTGGTTGTTCCTAGAACTTCCATCCATTAATCCTGTGGCCTGATGAGTCATTGTTGACCAGTCAGCTATTTTAGAACGGGAAGGAAAGGATCTGATTAAGTAGGCATGTCAAAGACAAAAGCATAAAAATAGACTGGAAATGGTTGTTATTGCCAAGGCCTACTTAGACATTTTAGATAGGTAATCACCTATTTGATTAATTGAATATTTGAGTACTGCTGCTCTTTTCTTTTATATAGATAAAGGAAGAATATGTTTGTGGGTCTAGACGTAAAATTTGAGATTATATAGTGAAATATAATAATGAAAATACATTGGCATTTGCAACATTTTAAGGTGTTCCCTCTCTAACCAATGTGTGGAAACTGAAAATGAGATGTCTCCTAGGAATGCCAGCTTTTATTAGTGTTTGACATGGACAAAGCTATATTTTTTTTTCCTTCTGCCTACAGATGGTGTAGCGTTTCCCTTCTTTCACTTTCATATTTGTTCATTTTACTCTTTCTTTTAGAAATCAGATTATTTTTTCTGTTCTTTGTTTATTTTTTATTATAAGTTTCTATTTTCATTTCATCTTGAGCTTTCTGCTTTCTCACAGTAAAGATTTTTAAGTTTATATATTTATAATTTTTGCAGTGAATATACACCAAGGCTTATAAAGAAATTAGAGGGTATCAGGGTAATCTCTACCTGTAACTTGGAACTTTTTACTGGTGTAACTAAAATTGAGGTGGATGTGTAAATTTCTTTCTGCTAACTATGGACCTTTGGCTTCATTATTTATCCCTGCATTAGGTCAAAAGAGTTGCAGCTGGGTTGTTGCATTCAGCATGCATTGATGGTAATTTGAAATGTTTCTCTTATGGTCAATCAATTTTTATGACCTTATTACTAGACATATTCCAAACTTTTGTTTTCAGATCTTAATTTGTCTAGGTATTGCAGAAACTGGGTCTTTGTTTGTGTTTGGGGATAAAGTGGTAGCTAATCTTGTAAGGTCTAAACCTGTCAGTTTTAGCATCACCTAATGTTTCTAATCATATGGCATTTTTGAGTAATGTTATCTTAATGAAAATATTTAGGGATTTGGGGAGGCCAAGAAAGCAACCATGCCATCCATGATCAACACATTGCCATATTCAGAAGAAGTTGCATGTGGTGGCTACCACACTTGTGTTGTAACAAGTAATTCTCTTATCTTCATTATTAAATGTTTTTGCATGTTTTTATTTATACGAGTCACGATTTGGAGCCATCATTTGTTGCAATTGTCATGTTAGATAGATAGAACCTAGACTACCTTACCATGCTCTTATTATTTCCTTCTCAGGATAAATCCTCTACAGAACCAAAAGGAAGCCAGACTAGAAATACAAAGCAAACATTTTTGTTGTTTGAAAATCTTAAATCAATGTATCTTTTAAAAATTTCATGCTTCAATAAATTATGAATATTCTCAATGATTATATAGGTTAGAATGAGTGAAGGCCTAGAAGAATAGAAAATGATATGTCTATAATCAATGACAGGAATTGCAGGAAAATATGGTTTCATTTATGGCCTTATGTCTGAATTGTGTTCCAGTGCTTGAAAATTAAGTGCAAGTTGATGTGAATGACAATGTCCTGGAGATCATATGGGAAGATAATAATTAAAACATGGAAGTTTAAAGGATGATAAGGAGAAGGAAGAGTTGGATTTTAAGGGTAAAAATGTGTCAAATCTAGTGATGGTTTGAAACTCACTCGGGTAGTTTAAAGGTGGATTAAGTTGTTCTTATCAGAATTAATTGAAGTAGGATATCTTGGATGGTTGTAATTAACTTTCTACATTGTTAGATGTCCCAATTATTGATTTAATTATTCATAATTTTTTTGATGACGTGGAAGATGAGAACGATTTTACTTATTCTCAACCTTGCGGTTTCGAGGAGAAGATGCATCAAGGTTTAAAGTACTTAATGATCAGCAAATAAAATAGTTTCAAACACTTAATTTGAGGTTGATTTTCTCCATCAAGGGTAGAAATATATGCAGGGGATATACACTAATTAGGGATCTATTTTATCAGTTTTTGTATATTTTCAAGTCTCAATTACCATTTCATATCTGGTTATTTTTTAGATGATTTATAATTTCTGATGTCATTTTGTTTTACTCAATTACTTAATATGAGGCTAAGAAGGAGTTCTTAAGTACTATTTAGTTAACTTTCAGATTGTAAATTAGAACGTGTCCCCCCTCCCCCCTCTCATTTCTTTCTCTTTTTTTTTTGTTTTCTTTATTTTTCTTTCCTGTTGGTTCTTCCTAGACCCTATTATCTCTTTCCTTTCTACCCTCTATACTCTTTTCCCTCTATCTCTACTCTGTTTCTCACTCTTGTGCTGCACTGAAGGTAAAACCAACAAACTGCAATCATGGACCTCAATCGATCAGCTATGGATTTGAGAGCAAGTTGCCTTAGATTGTTTTTTTTCTCTTTTTCTTTTTTTTATCCTTTTTATGGGAGCATTGGCATAACTAGGAGGGGTTCTTGAAATCATTAAATTGTTGATGACAAAACTGGTGCTGCCTTCCCTTACAATGACAAGAATTAGAATTGTATGTTATGCTAGCCATGTCTATTGTTAGTAGCTTGTTCAAGTGTCATGTACAAAAAGAAAGGGTTTCAATTTTTTCATTATTTGACATCAGTGTGCCATGTCCTTATTTTATTATGAATGATTGATAAATGCCCTGCATTTGCATCCTTAAAGTTGATATATCTAATATTTCCTTTTTGGGAAGTGAAATGAGCCTAAATCCTAATGCTCTATTTTAGTTTGTTCCTTCATCATCCCTTTCTCTCCATTGTTTAGTGAGCTAAAGGTTCTTTGATGCGTGCATCTGAATGTAATCCTACTTTTGTTTCTTTTTCATCTATTTTTTCATAGGAGGTGGGGAGCTTTATACTTGGGGTTCAAATGAGAATGGTTGCCTTGGTATCGGGTATTCAATTGGGTCTTCATTTTGAAACCCCAGCTTGATAAATTCATTTGTTACTGTTTTTTATTTACATTTTGAATCATAGAATTCTGATATCTTTAAAATTGGTCATCTTTGGTTTTGCAGTTCTACTGATGTTTTTCATGCTCCGGAAAGAATTCAAGATCCTTTTCTGAAATCTCCTGTTAGCAAGGTTTGTGGTTCTGTTTGGTTGAAAGTTGAACACATCTTATTACTATATCAGTTAGATTTTTAGTCAATTGTAATAGAACCGGGAGCAATGTTGTTTGCATTGGTTGATGCTGTTGCTCTTCACCCTCAAAGTGACAACAGCAGATTAAAGAGTCTAAAAAGCAAGCACCCTCAAAGCTGCCTATGTTGATGCCTGGATCTTTTGTTAACTTCTTGCATATACTTCAAATTTCTACCTTTTTTTCTGAAACATGTGCATTGACAGGTTTCTTGTGGTTGGAAGCATACAGCAGCAATTTCAGGTAAGAACTTACGTGGGATCAAAAACTTCATAAATGATACTTTCCTTTCTATCACTCGTAAGAATTATTAAATAGAAACTGTAACTCCTACTTTTCAATTTTTATTCATTATATATTTGGTATTTACTGGACACTTAAAGATGAAGGATTATGAGAAGATGCTCACTATTAGTTTTTAATCACATAAAGACTTTAACAAAGTCTTGGCCTTGAATGGAAAAATAACAAGTTGAAGAAAAAGAAAGCTCCTAAACCATGATAGGTAGACTTACTACAAATATATTACTCCAGGACTCAGCATCTGCATGCCCTCTTAACTGCTAAGAACTTACTAAATGCTATTGAGATAAAATCTTAAGAAAGCAAAAATCAAATAAAAGCTGCAACTTCGGCTCAAACAATCATAAAATTAAGACCCAAAGCAATTAATAATAGATACATAAGCTAAGTGTAGACATTATTCTGTACAGTATGAATGATTAAGTGATTAGATATTCTTTGACATTGCTAGAGTGAGAAATGTGTATTT
This sequence comes from Gossypium hirsutum, assembly GCF_007990345.1. Taxonomy (NCBI): domain Eukaryota; kingdom Viridiplantae; phylum Streptophyta; class Magnoliopsida; order Malvales; family Malvaceae; genus Gossypium; species Gossypium hirsutum. The sequence goes on along the minus strand of NC_053447.1, from coordinate 45,880,094 downwards.
ACAATTATTGTCCAGATGGCAAGGTCTTCACATGGGGTTGGGGAGGTTCTCATGGAACATTTTCTGTAGATGGTCATTCTTCTGGTGGACAACTGGTTTGCTTCTATTCCTATTAACATCTTATTATTTCTCATTTTGTATTTTTCTGAGGAATAATAGTTGAACCATTTATCAATGTAATTCTTCTATTGTGGTTTTCCATGAAGCATTAGGAAAATGAAAACTTCATTTTTTTAGTGCTTTTTTTTATCACATCGATTTTGTAACACAATATACTAAAAGAATAAGAAAAAAAGGGATGTTCCTGATTTTGTTAAACTTTCTTTCCTGCATACATGCCCATGTCAGCACAACTAGACCTGGCATGGGTGGTGTGGCTTAGGGGAAAACAGCAGTAAATCTCTAGAATTAGACCTGAATAAACGAGTGAGAACTTGGAACACTAGAAATCATAGGATTATAGAAAACCTTTAGGTCTTTTCTATTAATTCAAGAAAATGATAAGAATGTTGCAGTTGTAAATATTTTACAGCTTCTTTGTACTAGGGTTGGAAATAAATTTCTAGTCCTAGCCTGAGATTTAAACCCTAAAGATAACCAAAATCCTAGCCCTATTTTTAATTCCTAAAGATATCTTGTAATCCTAGAGTCCATGATATATCTAATTGTTTTTATAAGGGGTAGGGGTTGTCCTGGGATTGAACCCGAGACTAGTGTCTACTGAGAACATGGACACAGGTCATTTGCCCCTCCATCTGTGGTTTAGTTGACATAATGTGTAAAAACTAATATATATTACTGAAAATAAAGAATACAAAATAATCAAAAACTCATGTGTCATTCTCCCTAGCTTGGAAAAATAAGTCCGACAATAAAACTTTCACCACTTCGACAAAAATTCCTAGATCAAGAACCACTTTGGCTGATTCAGCAGTTAAATCTTTCAGAGACAGCACCTCAGTCCCTGAGATACCTACTTCCATATTGTGAACCTCAACGCTATTACTGGGAATCTTTAACCGCATGAAATCCTTTGTTTTCCAGTTCCTTTGTGTCAGCTTCAGTGAAAGATAGTCTTTTACTTTCTTCTTTTGGAATATCACAGTTGGGGCAGCTTTTTTAAGAGTTGGTGCTCTGCCAACTGATTTACCATCTAATTTTTTGTGTCTACCTCATGCAATGTGTTGTTTGCTATACGAGTAATAGGAGTATTCCTGATCTCACTCCTAGTAGATTTGCCAACTTTAGTTTTTGACGACCAGGTTTCAAAGAAATGACCTTCATCTTACCTTCATTTGTTGGGAAACATAACTGGCATTGGCAGTTTATATTTGACTAAATGCTGGAATTATACTAGTTACTTTTCTGTTTGAATTATGACCTATTGGAACACAAGGGGAACGAACTTATGTATGTTAGTGGGTGACATTGGCCAGTTTATGAGGGGCCAAAATCTTGATTTCTCTTCACAATAGCTTTATAGACCAAATATTCTCTATATACACTCATCATTCTACTCAATGAGGAATTAAATTCAGAAGCTGTCATTAGTAGGTCTCTTTCTTGGAGAGACAAGTTTGTAAAGCTCACAAGCATGAAGGTGAACATCCAGAGAAAGAAATAGTTGGCCATTCAGCATAGGCAAGCATTTAAAGTAGTTGTTACAGCAACTACATGCTGTTTTGCAAAGTCTTAGTTGACACAACGCACCACAGTAATGATCCAGATAAAGGTGCTTAGGGTTTCTAACCACTCATTAAGCTTTTCTAGAGGCTTAAAAGTCTTCCATTCAACACTTCTCAACCTGTTGAAAACTCCATAGAACCAGCCAAGTGATCAAGAATACCATTCCACCAAGATATCCCCACAAGAATATTATCTGTAGCCATCACACAAGGCTTTATCATCTAGTTGAGGGCACTCTTCAAATTTGGTGCTGGGTATGGCAATAATAACACTTATTTTTGAGGTGTTGGTAGGGATCCTACTCATCTCTCGAAGGAGCATCTATTTCTATATCCAATTTGATCTCAAGATACTCATTATAAGTAGGATTTATCAGATCATATTCTTGTTCTCATGGAAAGTATGAAAATCAACAACTTCAACACTAATTCCACCCTTGTTTAATTTGAGGGCATGCACCACCTCCAATTCATCTTGTACCATAGGGTTTGTACGTCCAGCATCATGAATGAGGTTTTCTTCCTCACCAAAATCATATTTCTCGATGAGGCTACCTTCTCATGTGTCAAACTGGTTATGGGTGCCTTTCTGAATATCCATCTCGATTCTAGTTTGTTCATATTGCAACCTAGCATAAATTTCACACAACAATTCTTCAAGTACGTCGTAGGGCAACCATTTCTATTTCTTGACATTGATTGCCTCTTCCTCAAGCTCTAGCACGTCCAACCGTTGTTTAATGTTAAACCTTAATATAAACCTTGGGATCTAATTACTGCAAAAGCAATGTTCAGACGAGTCACAATGAGATAGTTTAATTTTCTATCTTCCCATACCTCGTTTTTTTCTCTTAAGAATATGTGAGAGGTTCTAGTGAGATTCTCTTTGTAGAAAACCTTTGATAGGAAAACAAGGTTAATACGAGGGTAATTTTCGTTGACTTCTTCCTTTCTTGATCATATTAACTGTATTTATGGAATTAGACTCAATTTCCAAGAATCTGAAACCTCAAGTCCAACCACATGTAAGCCCTTGCAATAAACCCGGAAGTCTTAAGGGATGAATACAAGAAGTACCAATCTAAAAGCAAAGCCTTCCTTTCTCCAAAAGAGGCCCTTATCAAATCAATTGGTCTTGCACCGGTAGTATTAACTGGTGATTCCAGTTATCAAAACCAACTCTTCCTTGGTTTCTGCCCGAGAAAAATCTTAGTAATTTAGATTTTTTATTTTTTATTATTATTGAATTTTGAAGCTTACATTTGATGGAAGCTATTCAAGCATGCTTGCAGTAGGCCTAGGACCCCTTTGCTACTTAAAAGCCATGTACGATGAGTGGGCATAAAACGTGCACAGAGGTAGATAGATGCTTGCTTTCCTCGATGCATGACCCTTCTGGGTTCCTAGAGAAAAACATCGATTCGTTAACCCTAAAAATAAACCTTTATTTGAAAACCCAGTTTGCCTCATCCTCACTTAGATTTTATTAAGAGAACCTCGTTGTTCTGTTACTGACAATTGAATGCATTCAATATTCAAGTATATTTCAGGTTAGTTTAGGATTCCATTGCAAGCTCTTATGCAGATTTGTATATGATCAACTATGCTTTATATGAGCTTAGAGACTTCGAAACTGATCCAAATGGAATGAATGGATGGATTTCGATTGGAAGTGACCTAAGCCAAATTTATTCAAGCGTGAAATCAACAAGTTGAAACCTGAATCTAAAACAATCCCAAAGTTGAATCTAGATTTTTTTGCTCTTTTCCATATTAAATTCAATCACCATTCACTAAAAGTAGAATTCTTGTCACCCATCGTTGCAAATGCTCATGCACAACTGTGTGCCCAGGCATACAGTTGCTTCATGCAAATCCCTTTGTTTCTATAAGAAAATCATCTTCATCATAAGGTAGAGTGTTACATGTTAATTAATTATTATTAGATTAGTTTATTATTATTTTATTAGGAGATTTTATTTATGAGTATTTTATATCTTCAAGAGATCTTTTTAATTAAAAGTATCTTTGAGAGATATTAGGAATCTTTCTTTATTTAGAGTCCTTTACTTTGGTTTCCTTAGCTTATAAGTCTTTTATTCAATAAACCTATTTGGTAGCAATAAAAAGGGAAGTCAGATTAAACCAAATTTTACTATATTTAAGATTATCTCTTACGAGTCTTAAGGTCTAGAATTCCCTTCGACAAGTTCCAGTTCTTCAACATAGGTGATTCATGAGGAAGAGGTTAAAATGAAGGAAAGAGCCCTGACTAGACAGACGGATTGCCTGTCAATCGTCCAGTGACAAGATTCATCAGTCGGAACCGTAAAAACTTGGCTTCAAAGCTAGAAACAATGGGCGATCCGTTATGAGAGAAGAGTTGGAGTCGTTTAAAGCAGGAATAGAGTCGAGAATCGATCAATTCATGCTGCAGATAAGGGAATTGATGATTTCCAATCGAAACTTTGATAAGGGAAAAGGGGTTGACAGCGGTAACAGCAGTGTTGACAAAAATGAGAGTCGACTAGAGAAATAGGAAAATCAATTAGAGACGGCGACAAGATTCAGTGTGGTTCCTCGATACATGAAGTTGGGTTTTCCGACTTTTAATGGGACAGAAGACCCTCTAATTTGGTTGCAATGATGAGAGAAGTTCTTTGGGAATCAGAAGACAGTCGAAATAGACAAAGTGAGTCTAGTCACTTTTCAGTTGACAGGAAAAGCATGTTGTGGTCTTATCAAATTGAGTAGGGAGAGCTTAATCTTTTGTGGAAAGCATTCAAAGAATACTATACGATTTGGACCATTGTTGTGCAAGAATCCTTTGGGGGAATTAGCGAAGTTGAATCAAACAGGATCAGTGGAAGACTATGAATCCTTTGGGGGAATTAGCGAAGTTGAATCAAACAGAATCAGTGGAAGACTATCTTTGCCAATTTCAAGAACTGTTAGCCCGTATAGATTCCATGAGACTGGATCAACAAATTAATTTATTTACTGCAGGGTTATCAGATTCAATCCGAATAGATGTGGAGATGAAGAAACCTAAAAACTTGGTTCAGGCTATGAATCTGGCACGAACTTTTGAGTCAAAATATCAACTAACTTGAGCTGTTGACCTGCATAATTGGGAATCGACAAAAGATTGGTGCTATCAAGAAAGATCCTCCTTTTACTTAAAAGTTGACTCGTCTAGAGATGGTAGAGCGAAAAGACAAAGATCTTCATTACAATTGTGACGAACCATACTCATTTAAACACCAATGTAAAAAATTATTTTGGTTGGAGTTAAAAGATGCACAAAATCAAAAGGAGTTTCAATCTTAAGCTTGCAGACAATCTCTTTTTCCAGGAGGGGAGTAATTAGGGGTGAGTATTCGATCGAGTCGAATTGAGTCAAAAAATTTCGAGTTAGTCGAGTTGACGAATCCTAGTTTAGCAACCGAACTCTATTTGAATTTTTTTCGAATCGGATCGAATCAAGTCAAAATTTCGAGTGGAGCTAACGAATCCTATTATTTATACTCAATGTTGCGTTTACATGAACCGATTAACTACATAAACAATATAATGGTTTTGCCTTTTAACTTAATGAGTAAACAGTTATCAAAACAATATAGTTTTGCCTTTTAACTTTAGAAAAGGTAAACATTTATCAAAATGGCGTAGTTTTACCTTTTCTTATTCGGATTTTCAGATAACTCAAATTGTGTAATTCGTATCCGAGTTAAATCGAAAAACTTGATTTTTTATTCGAGTTGATTCAAATAACTTGATTAACTCAAATAACTCAAATTATTTAATTTAAAATTTGAAAATTTTATCTGATTTTTCGAATCGAATTAGATTTTGCTCACCCTTAGGAGTAATGTTACATGTTAATTCATTATTATTAGATTAGTTTATTATTATTTTATTAGGAGATTTTATTTATGAGTATTTTATATCTTTAAGAGATCTTTTTAATTAAAAGTATCTTTGAGAGATATTAGGAATCTTTATTTAGAGTCTTATTTTGGTTTCCTTTTGGCTTATAAGTCTTTTATTCAGTAGACCTATGTAACCTCTATTTAATAGGTCAATTGGTAGCAATAAAAAGGGAAGTCAGATTAAACCAATTTTTACGAGATTTAAGATTCTCTCTAACGAGTCTTAAGGTATGGAATTCCCTTCGACGAGTTCCACTTGTGTTCCACTTGTTCAGCATAGGTCATTTGCAAGGAAGAGGTAAAAATCAGGGAAAGAGCCTTGACAAGACAGATGGATTGCTTGTGAACCGTCCAGTGACAAGATCCATCAGTCATAACCGTAAAATAGAGCCTTACACAAATCTATTGAGCTTTGAACTTTATAGTCTAATGTTCACTATTTTGATTTATACATGTATGACTCTAGCTAGAAGTTCAATTTGCCTACTTTGGGAAGGCTCATCAAAATGCTAGCTCCAAGCTAGAGCTCTCAAGCTCAAACTGAGTTCCAAAGAACTTAAAATAATGCTTAAATCATTTGCAAGCTCATTTTTGAAGCAATTCCTCAATTAATTACATCCTTCATCTTCTCAACCTTGCCAAATTGTCTTTAAAACAACTCCTTCCTCCAAACCTGGCTTCAAATCTGTTATTCTAGATAAGCATGACCTTACTCGGCTGGGGTTTGCAATTCTTTAATATTTCTTGCTATGTTATATCCTTTGTCAGAAAAGTATGGAACTTAGCTAGGAAGACCTTGATGACAAGTTTGTGCAGCATTTTATATGCTTTTTATGTCGCTGTATCCCAACACTTTTTGGTGCTGATAAGCTTTACCTTGTCATGTTGTATAACGAGCTGTCAGGATCATGTGTACATGGATGTTATTATCTGCTGTTTCCTCTTTTTGAATAGGGTCATGGAAGCGATGTAGATTACATAAAACCTACAATGGTCCATGTTGGTGAAAATGTTAAAGCGTTGGAGATATCATGCGGATTCAATCATACTGGTGCCATATTTGGATATATGTAAGCTTCGTCTTTAAATTTAGCAGGTGAGATACGTTTTCAATATTTTTGGTGCGCAAGCAGGCAGGTTCGTTGGTTGTCTCTGTTGTCTGCTGATTCTTTGACATTGTAACAATAAACGTGTTCATTTATTACGTCTTATACTACCACAATTTTCAACTGTGGAGTGTCTCAAAGCTGTGGATGGTTGTAACATTCTCTTGTAATTTAACGAGTATGTAAAATAATGTATATTCAACAAAGGGTCAAGTTATAGAAAGTATGGAATACCATACAAGATGCATGCCATTTCCTCTCTCTCAAAAGCAATAAATCACGAGTTTCATTTGAGTTTTAGCTCATAATATGTTATTTTTACTTTATGATAATCAATTTGTGTTAATATTGTCCTTATGGTAAATAGTCTTGTAACTGGATCCTACTGCAAATATTTAAGTTCTACATAAACCTTTTCGTAAAACCAATTAAATTAAGGCTCTGTTTGTTTCAACATAAAAGCTTTTATGCAAAATATTTTCAATTCTTTTCGATGTTTGTTTCACGTAAAATAGGATGGTCAATGTAAAAGGTTTTCTAGTTAATGTAAAGTTATTCTTTTATTTTTGTAGAATGTCTTATCAATTTTTTTTATAAGACATTTTTCAAATTGATAAAGTTTTATTTGCTGTAACACCCTTATATCCAACCCTAACATTAGGTCATCATGATATCACATTCTCTATTACATTCTTCACTTATCAAATATTCTTTTATAAACTTTCATAATTTTCCAGTTTAGTCTCTTTTTGTTGAAAAAGTACAATATTCATTAATTAATCACATTAAATCAATTTTTTTTCTTGTTACATTTTAATAAGATAATTTATCTTAATATATTGTTTCGCATATCAATTTTTTATGTATTTCACTCCTATTATTTTATTCACATATTTTTTCAAGTTCAACAATTTAGTCATTGTCATCATAAAATTTCATATTTTTTCACAATTTCATTTTTACAATACTTTATACATATTTCATCATCTCATAATACTCTCATTAAACTTTTATCATAATTTTTTTATTTATATATTAAATTGTTTCACACTTAAATTTGTGTATATTTTTTAATTTAGTCTTTATTACCATGTAATTTATTTTTCACCATATAAGCACGGTAATCAAATAATTTTCACATAACAAATTTTATGTATATTACTATTCTTGTTCCAATATAAATTTCTTAAACTTTACAATTTAATCCTTAATATTATGAAGATTTATTATTTATTATAATTTCATCTTAATATCACATTGTAATCTGCAACACCCCAAACTTAGCCTAGGCGTCTAGACTAAGTCCGAAGAGTTACACTAACGTTACTAGGAAAACTAACTTTTATAAGTACAATTAAAATCGTTTGATAGATTATAACAACTATGGAATCCAACCGATAGTTCAACAATCTTAGAAAAGTCGTAGTACTATGAAATACTAAGACTACATAATATAATAGATAAAGGGTGATAAGGCAGATTGACTGAGCTTCCATTACACCGACTCGATCAAGTCTGTGAGTTAACTGAAATTCAGTCAACAGCACAGTGAGTAGAGAACTCAATGTATAGCCAACACAAATTCAATTAAAAGCACAATTATAATAATGAATTCTTGAATCTCAAGTTCCAATCAGAATCAGAAAATATCGAGTACAGATTTAATGTATCAGTTATATGGCAAAACAATTCAAGTTCAGATATAGAATAGATTAGAAACATATGTAGTTATTCCTACCCTTCATCCATTATACATCATCTTCGACTATCCCAACACACTGTTAAGGGCATTTAATACCTATCCGGCCCTACACACCATATAGTGTTGGTCTAACACATTCAATGAGATGCAGACTAGCTGCCAGATTAAATTACAATAAAACGCCAGATTCACATATAAATCGTGGCTTAGCCACTGAATCAGAATAAATTACTTCCTCCTTTACATAATTCTCATCCAATGCAAATGTAGATTACAGATGCCACGAGTATATACACAGTCATTCAGATTCAATTCATAGTTAGGTGATACAAATCAATATCATCGTCATCACAATCAATACATAGTTATACAATCAATACCTTAATCTCAGAGCATCAGATAGTTCTCATACGATTTAATTCAGATTATAATTACACTGCGGATTTCCTACATTCGCGTTAGATGACGCTTGCGGCCTTAGAGATAAATTTCAGACCTTATCCACACGCTCGTGTGTCCACCCGTGTGTCTCACACGGCCTGACACACGCCCATGTCGTCCGCTCGTGTGGTCCTAAATCGTAAACAGTGAGTCACACGGCTTGGACACACGCCTGTGTCTCTTGCCCATGTGGCTCGTATTGGGTAGGCAATGTGTTACACGACCTAACACACAGCCAATCACACGGTCATGTGGCGTCGACAGTCATATTTTTCAATGTCCGAAATTCACAAAAAACTTGGGTTTCCGGTACGCACCTGAAGTAGTTTTGATGTAGGAGAAATGTAGAAGACTCCCGAAGTCTAACACAACCATCCAAGTACATAATTAAGCAATTTAATTGACAACAATACCCAATTACGCGTAGAAACTATGTCGAAAGTTTCGACTCAAAACCTTCAACAACTCCAGACTTACCAACAAAATCAACGACGATTACTCAAGTTATTGCGCTGAGGATCGTTGCTTTCGATATCCTCATCTATAAAGAAACCAAACGATTGCTTAAAAGAAGGTTTAAACAATTCGTATTGGAAGTAAAAATTTTGAAGGGAAGGTAAAAATTTTGGGAAAGTTAAAAGGAAAAATGTTTTGGGGTTTGGAAAAAAAAATTGGGGAAAAAAGTAAAAGGGTTTGACTTTTGGGAGGATGGGGGGGAAGGGAAGGGAAGGGAAAGGGTTTCATAGTTGGTTTATTCAAATATGAAAATTCAACTTGATTCGAACTTGAAACTAAAAAATAAAATTTGATTTGATTCGATTAATTTGATTCGAATAATTCAAAACTTAAATTTTTTTAAATTTTTTTTTATAGTAGAATTGAATTTCACGTGAAAACAAACGATTTTATATTTGGTAGATAGTGTTGTATACAACGTGTGAATGTTTCTATTTCATATTAACAATTTCACCCTTTTTTGAAGCATATATTGAGTAAAGATTGATATTATGTTGGCTTATTAACATTAACATAACATTTAATGTTACAAAATTGAGTATTAAGATTAGAAAAAAATATGTTTAATATGTTTCAATGAATATTTAATTGAAAGACATGTATCTTTTAATCGATGAGATTTAAATAATTAAAATATTATGTTCAATGAAGTTGTAATCAATATAATGAAGTTATAAAATGACTTGTTAATGTGTTTACTATATTTTAAAATATACAATTTTTTGAAAAATGAAAGGTTAAATATCACAATTATTTGGTGCAATTTAATTACAAATAATTGTAAATAAAAAAATAATACAAATTAGTAATTAAAAAATATATATACTAAACTATAAAGAGATTAATTATTCGACAAAAGAACAATGAGATAGTAAGTTAAGAGGTAGTACCTTCAAAGTTACAAATTTTTGGAATTCGGTAATGACTCTAAATATATATAACCTTCAAATTGGTTTTTGACTAAAGGTCTGTTTATTTACATGTAAAAGATTTTACGGAAAATATTTTCTATATTTTTCTATGTCTGTTTTATAGAAAATAGTTTGGTCAACAGTAAATGACTTACAAATTAACGTAAAATAAATTATTTTTCCTGTAAAATGACTTACTCTTTTGAAAAGTATAAGTTATTTCCAGAAAAGAGCTAATCTTATTTTTATATAAAAATAATTTAAATCAAACTTAATATTATTATATTAATAATAAATTTTATTTTTAAAAATATTTAAAATTATTAATATAAATTATTATATTTTTCAATATTATTAAACATACATATTTAATTATTTATGTTTAATCATATAATAAATTATTAATATAGTTAATATAATTTATTATTTTAATAAATTATTTAATATTTTAATTTTATTTCAACAATAAATTTTAAAGACAATAGTTTTAAATAATATTCTTCACATATTATTAAAAATAATCAATATTAATATTTTAACAATAAACATTTATTACAATTATAAATATATTAATAATAAATGTTTTGTAGTATAAAGGTTAAAATATTCCATAAGCCTATGTACTCTTCATAAATTTGCAATTTAGTCTCTATACTTTTATTTTAAAGAATTTAGTCTTTCTACTTTTCAGATTTGAAAATCAAGTCCAATTGTTGAGATTGTTATTTTTTTTTCAATTTTGTTGATGTCATATTTTTAAATAAAAATACTCACTTGGTAGTCATGTAACTAAAAAAGACGTTGTAATGAACCTGATTAATTTAGCAAAATATTTTTAATATATGCAAAAACAATGTAAAATGTAAATTTGTAGATATAAAATAAACTCAATTAAACAATGAAAAGATAATAAAATCTCAAATGTATGTTTGTTCAATTGAAAATAACTTTTATGAAATATTTTTAAGAAATCTGTCAAACAACGGAAAATATTTTACACAGATTCATCCAAATATCAGAAAATATTAACTTTTCCAAGAACGTAAGTCATTTTCTAGAAATCATTTTTCCGAAACCATTTTCAGTGAAACAAACAAACCCTAAATGAATTAAGCAAATGAGAGTATAATATGGAAAAAAAATAAACCTAAATGTATTAAACGTACAAACCCAAACCCCGAAAATAAAATCTCAACTCAGGAACAAAATTCTCTCCATAGTTATATCAAAACTTTCGCTAAAACTCATATACGACTACATCTTGTCGTACTCAAAAAAGCTCTTGCTGGTTGACATATTAAAATAGGGATACAATGACCCCTTTAAATAAGTTGAGATAGAAAAGCTAAAACGACTAAAGTATCACTAAAGTATCAGAGTTAAATCAGGAGCAGAAGTCCTGCTTGAAGTCTAAAATGCAGCTACATTAGATGAGATATTGTCGCGACGCGACTCTCTTCGTCATGACGTCGCCCTTGCTCCTACCTCAAGAGATCGTCGCCTCGTCCCGATGTCCCTCATTGTGATGTCGTCCCTTGGTCGTCACAACGCCACACATCTCTTCATTGTGACGTTGTGTGTCTATCTCCGATAAGTGCCTGCAAAACGTCCAATAAATACAAATCACACCCATATATATAAAATATAATGATTGAAAATATTAATATTTTGTTAAAATTGCAAATTGTATAGGAATAATATATTTTGAAAATATTGTGATAGATGAGTATTGGTTAGTGTTTAGAAATGATGAATATTGTTGTTTTATTTTGATGCATTATAATCTAAAATGTATAAATTAGGTTAATAATATTGTATATAGAGGAAAAAAAAGTTACAATTTTATTAAATTATGGAATATTAAAATACATTAATCGGTTTTATTTTATTTTTTTAAAATAAAATATGAAGTAAGGATCCATGTAAATAATTTGAAAGAAATTGAGTTATATAGGTAATGGTAAAAACGCTTTGGAAATACTTTAAAGGAATGCTTACTTTGTGCGTATTGAATAAAGTGGTGAATATTGTATCTAAGAAAGTGAAGAGATTTTGGCTTTAAATCATAAAATTTGTATTTTCATTCTGTACGAATATAAACTTTACGTGAAAAATGCAATATATGGCGGGAAACCTATAATGAATAATTATGTAATTAAATTTGGAAGTCATTTTCATCAATATATTTTTTTAAAATTTATATATTTCGATTTTATCTTCTAAATGAGAAATTAGTAGATTATGATTTATCTGACTTATTTTAAATATATATATATAGATGATAATCCAATGAGAAATCAGTAGAAATTTTGAATTTTTAAATATATTTTGAACTTTTATGATTTATCTAATTTATTTAAATATTTTTAAAATAATAATTTTGATTATTTTTTTAAGATTTACTTTAATAGTTTTGAATGATATATTTTAAACAATTAAATATCACAATAATATAATTAAATAATTTTAAAATTATTTAAATCAATTTATCTTGTTTTTAATACATTATTTAAATCGTATTAAAAATATCACAGTAAAATATTTAAAGTTAATACATATTATGCATGTTAATTGATGCACGTGATTAAGATTAATGATTTTAATAATATTTAAAATGTTATATTATTTTGATGTTGGTGGAGAAAATAATTACTTTAAATAATTTTATAATTATATATTAAATTTTTAAATAATATATAATATTATTTTAATATGTTTTACTATGATATTTAAATATTTTAAATTATAGGAAAGTTAGTATATTATTTAAAATCACCTTATAAATAATTAAAATATTAGAGATTCAACTTGAAGTTTTAATTTAAAATTGAAAAAAATATCAAACTGTAATTTCTTTTTCACTTTATGAATGGTTTAATTTTCAACTATTAGAATCGACTAATGGTTTTTATTAATATTTTACTTCTTAGTTATTATCTTTTAATTTTTGAATTATATTTTGTGTAAATATATATATTGTTATGAATATCTTTGTAACGCCCTAAATAATTTATTTCTATTTTTGTAAATTTTAACATAAACAAGTATCTACTTTAATGGTTAAGTGTTTTGGGTGTGCGTGTGAGATCTTAGGTTCAAGTCTTACTTTTGACAAATTCTGTTATTTTTCGATGGTAGTGAGATTCTGAGTTAGTTGGGTGGTTAAGGGATGTGGATGTAGTGAGATTTGACTTAATATTTTTATTTTATTTCATTTTATTCTATTTTTTCAAAAATTTCTCCCTCCTCCAGTTTCTGACATTCTTTTTCGATGTGATTTTTTTGCATCCAAAATTTCTGTTCTTTTTCTTTGTTCTACCAAAATTGTTCTTCCAAAATCGCGGTGATACGATTTTTGAACTTTTCGTGTGTCTGGTAAGTGAGGGTAGTGAGTTTTGTTTAAATTAGGGGTAATTGTTTTAACTGTTCTATACCAATTCTGGTCCTTTCGGTAATGTGATTCTGAGTTGTTTGGCAGCGAATCGTGTGGAACAAAATTATTCTCCTGCAAAATCATAGTCGGGTTTGTTCGTGAAGTTGGGTAAGTAGCGAGCGTTTGAATTTCATTGTTGAAGGTTTTGTTGGTTTGATTTATTTGTGGATTAAAAACTGATTTTGGGAGCGTGTAGTGTTGTTTGTAGGTTCTGGTGGGCTCAGGTTTACTTACGCATCAAAATTGAACCAGGTGTGTACCCCTAACGCGAGAAAATGAGGCTCGAAAAAAGCTAAAAATTGAGTCTGTCGACGCCACACGGGCGTGTGGCCGGCCATGTGGCTGGCCGTATACCAGACACAGCCGTGTGACTGACAAAGGTGTGGCTGTACACTTGACACGATCGTGTGACTGTGTGAGTGTGGTCGTGTAGGCCACACAAGCTAGGCCAGGTTGGCGTATAGGCCACACGGGCGTGTGGGTTTTGGTTCAGGCCGTTTAGGTTATACGGGCAAGGCCATTTTGGGGGTCTGAGCCCATAATTTTGAAATTTTCTCTAGGGTCGCACGAGTCATTCCGATCAACTGTGGGCCTACTGTAGGGTCTGTAAGGGCTAACCAAATCCTATTTCATGTGATTTGATACTCTGATAAACTGATTTGAGTAGGAAACTGATATGTATGCCTAACTGTACTGTTAAGTATGTATTTATCTATATATGAGCATGTTAAGCATGTTTATTCTATTATTTTGGCATCTGTATTCTGTATCTATGTTTGGGGTGAGATTTGTATATATGGCAACTTGACTGCATATTATTTGTTATGTGTCGCATCGACACTATATGGTGTGTAGAGATGGGTGAGTGTTTTTAACCCCACATGATGTGATGGGATGGTTAGAGATGGTGTGTAGAGGATGGAGGTAGGATTGGGTATATCTGCTCTGTTAATTTGACTCTGATATCCGTATCTATTTTGGATTTAGGTCCAAATCAGTATTTGATTATATATGATACTGTGTATGTTGCATGAATATTTCTGTTAGGTTACACACTGAGTTTACGAAAACTCACATCTGATTGTCTATTTTGTTCAGGTAATCTACATGCATAGATGGGTCGATGCGGCGGAGGCTCAACAGTGACCACTTGAGGGGAAACTATTTTTATTATTATAATTTAATGGTTTTTATTGAATTCTAGCTTTTGTGAGAGTTTTGTAATTTTTGGACTCTCTGGACTTTTTGGACTGTTTAGTTTAAATTTTTAGTTTGGTTGCATTATAATTTCTAAACTGCAACGATTCGAGAAATTATCGATTTTACACGAACAAAAGTTATTTTTTGAAAACACGAGTGTGGTTTTTATTTAAACGGTTTTTCAACTTTCTGTTGTGAAATGATTTTGTTAACCATAAATGATAACATGTAACGGTCAGTAATAAATATATAAATGAATATGTTTTATTAAACTTGGACATTTTATCGAAGTATCATCGGTTTCAAAACTCTTTTTCGTTACATTTTCAGATTCGACCATAACCTCTAGGTCAGGTTTAGGGTGTTATATTTAGTGGTATCAGAGCTTAGTTCAAAACTTGAGCTATGAATTTTGGGTTCCAAAATTTCATTTGAAAAAGACTAGTTTCAAGTAAAATTTGTTTTATCCTGAATGAGTATGTGGTATACCGAATCTCCGGTGCCGGTCCTGTAAGTATCTCTGAATTTAGAAAACACTGTAGTTAGTACTTTCTAAAACTGTAATGAGTTAGTTAGTGACTAAAACCTCTGAAATACTTTTAAACTTTTGATAACTTGAGCATTACATATCTACTAATAAACACTAGAACTGATACATAAAATTTTATAATGTAGATAAATCTGAAAATATGATTAGCGCTCATAGAACTCACAGTCGTGGTATTCATGGGCGCCGTAGGGGGCTCGAGCTGAGTCTTCTTCTCTGGGTAGTATGCTAAATTTTGATACAAGTGAGACATCAGTTTTACCTGCTACTGAGATTGGGTCTCAAAGCCGTTCGGCTGGGGATGATGCACTGTCTCAAGCCATGTTGAGAGTGTTGGAGAGGGTCGTTGAACCCCATTCAGGATCTGGGGGCTGAGAGTCGGTAACTAAAAGACTCCGGTCTAATAGAGCTAAGTTGTTTAGGAACGTCATTGGAGTCACCTCTACTGTGGCCGAATATTGGTTGGAGGCCACTGAGAGGATTATGAATGATATTAATTGCACCCCTGAGTAGAAATTGAAGGGTGCAGTTTCTTTGCTTCGCGATGAGACATATTAGTGGTGGTTGTTAGTGGAGGAGGGTACTCAGCTGGATCGTCTGAACTGGGACTACTTTAAGACTGCCTTTCAGGGAAAAATGTGGGAGCGAGCTATGTTGATGCTCGTAGGCATGTGTTCATGAATCTCACGTAATGTGATAAGTTTGTGACTGAGTATGAGGTCGAGTTTCTGAGATTGAGCTGCTACGCTCGAGGCATAGTGACATCTGAGTATGAGAAATGTGTCCATTTTGAGGGACAGTTTGAGGGTTCTGATTGCTCCACAGAGGGAGTGAGAGTTTGCAGTTCTTGTGGATAAGGCGAAGATCGCCGAAGAGGTTAAGCGCGTGGAGCGTTAGAACAGAGGTCGAGAGAAGGGCAAGAATAAGAGGGATTTAGAGCCCTCTAGTTCTGTTCAGAGGCCTAAGAAATGGGCTAGACCGTATGGGCCTGTTAGAGTGGGCGTTTCTATTGCTTCTGCTTGGATTCAGCCTTATGGCGACTGTGGTAGGCGCCATCTAGGCTAGTGTTGGAGGAGATTAGGGGCTTGTCTGCGGTGTGGGTATTTGGAGCACCGAATTATAGAGTGTCCACATCGTGCTGATCAGATGCAAGTTACGAGATCAAGTTTTGTTCAGGCTTAAAGAGCGGTACAACAGCCACCTAGGGGCTGTGGACTGACTAGAGGTGGTAATGGTATGGGCCGAGGACAGAGAGCACCAGACAGAAGTGCTAATCAGACTGAGGTAAGACAGCTTGTATTGGTTTATGCTGCTTGACGCCGAGAGGATAGATACGCCCCTGATGTGATCACGGGTACATTCTTTATTTTTGATGCTCCATATATTGCTTTGATAGACATAGGTTCTACACACTCCTATGTAGCTAGTTCTGTTTTTGAGAACTTGGAGATTTCTGTTGAGTGTACTTTTGTTGAGATTACTGTACTAAGTCTGTTGGGGCAATCTGTTCGGGTTAGTCGACTTTATAGGAATGTTCTATTAGAGGTACAAGGGTTGTGTTTCAGGGAAATTTGATGGAGCTACTATTTGGGGAGTTCGACTTAATTTTGGGTATAGACTGGTTAGCTGAGCACCAAGTTAGTTTAGACTGCGCAACTAAGAGGGTTGTTCTAAGGACCGAGGATGATAAGAAAGTGGTTGTGATCGGTGAGCACTGAGATTACGTATCTAATGTGATCACCGCTCTAGTGGCTGATAAATTGGTCCGGAAAGGTTGTGAGGCGTGTTTGGCCTACATCAGTGTTTTAGTTTTTGGGGACTCTTCTGTCGGGGATATCAGAATAGTGAGAGAATTTTTAGATGTATTTCTCGAAGAGTTACCAGGTTTACCTCTAAATCAGAAATTTGAGTTTGGCATTGAGTTTCTACCGGGTACAGCTTTGATATCCATCACTCCATATCGTATGGCACCGAATGAGCTTACAGAGCTTAAGACTCAACTTTAAGAACTTTTGGATCGTGGTTTCATCCGTCTTAGCGTGTCTCCGTGGGGCACGGGTTTTTTTCTGAAGAAAAAAGATGGTACCATGAGGATGTACATCGACTACCGATAGTTGAATAAACTGACTGTGAAGAATAAGTACCCACTTCTAAGGATCGACGAGTTGTTTTATCAATTTCATAGGGCTGTGGTATTCTTGAAAATAGATCTCTGTTTTGGGTATCATCAGCTTAGAGTTAAGGAAGTTGATATTCATAAGACGAAATTTAGGACTCATTATGGGCACTACGAGTTCCTAGTTATGTCCTTTGGTTTGATGAATGCTTCGGCTGCATTCATGGATCTGATGAACTAATTTTTTCAACCGTATCTGGATCAGTTCATCATAGTCTTCATCCATGATCTTTTGGTGTACTCTAAGACTGAGGATGAGCATGATGAGCATCTTAGGGTAGTGCTTCAGATACTCCGGGAGAAATAGCTCTACGCTAAGTTAAGTAAATGTGAGTTCTGGTTGCGAGAGGTAACATTTCTAGGGCATATGGTTTCTGCTGAAGGGATCCGAGTTGATCCTAGAAAGATTAAAACTGTACTTGATTAGAAACAGCCTAAGAACGTATCTGAGATCTGCAGTTTTCTAGAACTTGCGGGTTATTATCGGAGGTTTGTTGAAGGGTTCTCACTAATTGCAGCTCCTTTGACTAAGCTTTTACGAAAGAATGTTCCTTTCGTCTACACTGATGTACAACAATCGAGCTTTGAAAAGCTCAAATCTGTTTTGACTCAGGCTCTTATTCTGATACAGCTTTAATCTGGTAGAGAGTTTGTGGTTTACAGCGATACGTTGCATGTCGATTTAGGATGTGTACTGATGCAAGATGGTAAGGTTGTGGCTTATGTGTCCCGTTAGCTTAAGTCACACGAGAGGAATTATCTGACGCACGATCTCGAGTTAGCTGCCGTAGTGTTTGCTTTAAAGATCTAGAGGCACTATCTGTATGGCGAGAGGTGTATCACCTACACCGATCACAAGAGCCTCAAGTATCTCATTACTCAAAAGGAGTTGAATGTTAGGTAGCGTCAATGGATTGAGCTGCTCAAAGATTATGATTGTACGATAGAGTATTATCCTGGTAAGACCAATATGGTGGCCGATGCTCCCAGTTGTAAAGCGATATTCACTCGTCTTACTTTGTTCGATGATGGAGGTCTATTAGCCGAATTGCAAGTTAAGCCGACTTGGATTGGTCAGATTCGAGATAAACAACTAGGAGATGATTCTCTGGTTCTGCGGTTCCGTCAGGTTAAGAGCGGTAGTGCATTTAATTTTAGGCTGAATAAATATAGGGTTTTGTATTTTTGAGGTTGGGTTTGTGTATCAAATGATTCTGATTTGAGACAGTTGATTTTGAGGGAGGAGCATAGTACCCCTTATTCTATGCATCTAGGTGGTAATAAGATGTATCGAGATCTCCGTGAACTGTACTAGTGGGCGGGTTTGAAACGTGAGGTAACAAATTTTGTTGCTTGTTGTCTAACGTGCCAGCAAGTTAAGGCTGAGCACCAGTTGCCTTCGGGTTTGCTACAACATGTTAAGATTCCCTTGTGAAAATGTGAATGAGTGATGATGGACTTCATTAGTGGGTTACCCTTGGCACCTACTAAGAAAGATTCTGTTTGGGTCATCGTCGATCGATTGATCAAGTTCGCCCATTTTATTCAGGTTCAGATGGACTACTCTCTGTAAAAGTTAGCGAAACTCTATATTTCTGAGATTGTGAGACTGCATGGGGTTCTAGTTTCGATAATTTCTAATAGGGATCCTTGCTTTACTTCTCGATTCTGGAAGACACTGTATAAGGCTCTGGGTTCGAGATTAGACTTTAGTACTACGTTCCACCCTGAGACCGATGGTCAATCTGATAGGGTGATTTAGATATTGGAGGATATATATCAGAGCTGTGTGATTGATTTTCGAGGTATTTGAAAGGATTTCCTACCGTTAGATGAGTTCTCCTATAACAATAGTTTCATGGCACCTTACGAGGCTCTATATGGTTGTAAGTGTCGTACTCTGGTATGTTGGACTGAGTTGGGTAAACGACGGGTTTTGGATCCTGAGTATATTTCTGAGATTAAAGATAAGGTTAGACTGATTCGGGATAGTTTGAAGGTGACTTCTGATAGATAGAAGTCCTATGCGGATCTAAAAAGGAGGGATATCGAGTACGCTGTGGTGATGTCGTATTTCTTAATGTATCTCCGTGGAAGAATGTTTTGAGGTTCGATCGTAAGGGTAAGTTGAGCCCTAGGTTCATTGGGTTGTATCGGATTCTAAAGCTTGTAGGACTGATTGCTGATCAGTTAGAGCTACCTCCAGGGTTAGACCGTATCCATGATGTGTTTAACATCTTGATGTTTAGGTGGTATCGGTCTGATCCATCTCACGTCATCTCTGTTGAGGAGATCAAGGTTAGACCAAATTTGACGTTTGAAAAAGAGCTTATTAAAATTTTAGATCGAGATGTTAAGGTTCTGAAGAGGAAGTCCATACCGTTAGTAAATGTTCTGTGGCGGAATCATGACACTAAGGAAGCCACATGGGAACCTGAGGACTTGATGCATCAGCAGTATCCTCATCTATTCGGATCAGGTAAATTTCGAGGCCAAAATTTCTTTCAGGGGGTAGAGTTGTAACACTCTGAATAATTTATTTCTATTTTTTTTATAAATCCTGATGCAAACAAGTATCTGCTTTAATGATCAAGTGTTTTGGGTGTGTGTGTGAGGTCTTAGGTTCAAGTCTTACTTTTGACAAATTCTGTTATTTTTTATCCTAACTTTATACCTGTTGGGTGGGCTTATGTAGTATTGTTTGTAAACTCATATCAGAATGAGCATGTTGGTTCGAGTGGTAAGGACTTAGCATGTTGGAGGTCTTGTGTTCGAATTTCCACATGTGCGCGTAGGTGATAATTTTTGGGTATGGCGACTGATAGTGGTTCGATGGTAATGAGGTTCTGAGTTAGTTGGGTGGTTAAGGGATGTGGATGTAGTGGGATTTGACTTAATCATTTTATTTTATTTCATTTTATTCTATTTTCTCAAAAACTTCTCCCTTTTCCAATTTCTGGCGTTCTTTTTCTTTATGATTTCTTTCTATCAAAAAATTCTTTTCTTTTTCTTTGTTCTGCCAAAGTTATTCTTCCAAAATCCCGGTGATACGATTTTTGAACTCTTCGTGTGTTTGGTAAGTAAAGATAGTGAGTTTTGTTTGAATTAAGGGTAAATGTTTTAACTGTTCTATTCCAATTATGGTCCTTTCAGTAATGTGATTCTGGGTTGTTTGGCAACGAATTGTGAGGAACAAAATTTTTCTCCTACAAGATCATAGTCGGGTTTGTTCGTGAAGTTGGGTAAGTAGGAAGCGTTTTAATTTCACTGTTGAAGGTTTCGCTGGTTTGGTTTATTTGTAGATTAAAAACTAATTTTGGGAGCATATAATGTTGTTTGTAGGTTTTAATGGGCTCGGGATTGCTTACGCGTCAAAATCAAACCAGGTATGTACCCCTAATGTGAGAAAATGAGGCTCGGCAAAAGTTGAAAATTGGGTCTGTCGACGCCACACGGGTGTGACTGATGAAGGTGTGGTCGTGCGCTTGACATAGCCGTATGACGATGTGCGTCTGACCGTATGAGCCACACGGGCTAGGCCAGGTTGGGCGTGTGGGCCACACGGGCGTCTAAGTTTTAGATCAGGCCTTGTGGGCTCAGAATTTTAAAATGTTTCCTCGTGTCGCACAAGTCATTCCGATCGACTGTGGGCCTACCGTAGGGTTTGTAAGGGCTAACCAAACTCTATTTCATGTGATCTGATACTCTGGTAGACTGATTTTTGTAGGAAACTAATATGTATGCCTGACTATACTGTTAAGTATGTATTTATCTGTATACGAGCATGTTAAGCATGTTTATTCTGTTATTTTGGCGTCTATATTCTGTATCTGTGTTTGGGGTGGGATTTGTATATGTGGAGGAAGTGATCTGTACGGCGACGTTTCGCCTATATTCTGGTAGCTTGACTGCATATTATCTGTTAAGTGTCGCATCGACACTATATGGTGTGCAGGGATGGGTGGTGTGATGGGATGGTCAAAGATGGTGTGTAGAGGATGGGGGAAGGATTGAATATATCTGTTCTGTTAATCTGACAATGATATCCCTATCTGTTATGGACTTAGGTTCAAATATGTATCTGATTGTATATGAAGTACTGTGTATGTTGCATGAGTATTTTTGTTGGGTTACACACTGAGTTTACAAAAACTCGCATCTGATTGTCTATTCTGTTCAGGTAATCTAGAAGCATAGGCGGGTCGGTGCGACGGAGGCTCAGTAGTGACCACTTGATAGAAAACTATTTTCATTATTATAATTTAATGGTTTTTATTGAAATTTCGGCATTCGTGAGAGTTTTCTAATTTTTGGACTCTCCGGAATTTTTGAACTGTTTTTGATTTGGTTGCGTTTTGATTTCTAAACTGCGATGATTCGAAAAAATATCAATTTTACGCGAATAAATGTTATGTTTTAAAAGCACGAACGTGGTTTTGATTTAAATGGTTTTTGAAACTTCCGCTGCGAAATAATTTGGTTAACCATAAAGGATAACATGTAACGGTCAGTAATAAATATATAAATGAATATGTTTTATTAAACTTGGACGTTTTATCGAAGTATCATCTGTTTGAAACCCTTATTCCTGACACTCTCGGATTCGGCCATAATGTCCAGGCCGGGTTTGGAGTGTTACAATCTTATTAAGTGGAAGTCAATCAAGATTTAGATAAGTTTTGATGTACTTAAAACTCTAATAGTAATTAGAAGTAGAGTTCTATTTCATTTATACTTCTTATGTCTATAAATATAGACTTTGGAGAAGAATTGTAGATGATTTTGATTGATCAAAAAAATACACTATCTCTTTTAAACTCTCATTTTCTTTGTTCTTTACTCTTTGTCGATTTATTTTATAACATGTTATCGGTACTATTCTTTTTTATTTTGTAATACGGTGACTCAAAATCTACTACTCAGGTTGTTGTTGATTGCCTTCTAGAGCTATTGTAATTTCAATATTCAATTGAGGCCTGCGCACTAGGGGTAATCATTAGAGCCTTTAACCACTCAAATCTTCAGGTATATTTTATTATAATTTATTTATTATATCATGTTTATTATAATTGGAGACTAAAAATGACAACATGAATAGATAGATTCTGATTTGAAATCCATGTATGTTTGCGATGGTGATTATGAAATTAAGAACCAATGGAGGCATTTAGAAGTCTGTCCTACTAGATTTGTTGTATTCCTCGAAGTGAATGTGAACATAAAGAAAATAAAATATATAACCATGGACCACTAAAAGTGGGAACATAGTACTAAATAAGAGAACACTGAGAGTTCTCAAGATAACTCTTCAAAGGGTAAAGATAACTTATGTTATCAATGTGATATGAAATATTATTGGCCACATATGTGGCATATGCCCAAATATTTTGTTTTTGTTAATATTCTTTGAGGAAGGATATGATAATGTAATAATGAATTCTATTATTACATATAGAAAATATTTATCTTATTTGGTACTGAAAAAAAAAATATTATTCCAATATTTTATAGTACAAAATTAATTGAAAGCTCCAGAAGAGCTAATATATCAATATCTAAAAAAACAAAAAATTTGTGATGGTTAATGTATTAGTTTTAAAAGATATTCAATATATTGGATATCATATTAAAATTGTGAATGGAAAAAAGATTATATTTCATATGAATCAAAAGAGGATTGGGTTATTTATATTTTGAATCGAACTCGAGACCTCTCACACCCTAAGCTAGAATCATACTACTAGATCAAATGCCCTACATTTGAAAGATTTTGGCGTATTCCTTGAATCCCTTAAGCGAATATTGCATATAATTGTTTGGAAATTATATTTATTTTGTTGACTTAGTGAAATTATAAACTTCACATTGATTTAGACATTTCTAGTAGTAAATGTTACAATAGTACTTATATGTGGATAAAAAGTAAATGGAAAAACAGTAAAAGTATCAATTTGTCACAATTTGTATTGACATTATTAGTACAATTGAAATGCATGTTAAAGTAAACCAGAAGTTTACTGATACAAATGTATTTACTACTTGGCGTGACCAATTAGACCACCCTAGATAAAATATGATATGAAAATTAATTGAGAATTCATATGGATATTCATTAAAGAACCAGAAGATTCTTTAATTTAAAGAATTCTCATTTGTTACTTGTTCTCAATGAAAATTGATTATTAGAAACTCACTAGCTAAAGTTGATATTTAATGTCTTGCATTTCTGAAATGAATATGGGTCCATTCATCCACCATTGGATGATTTTGATATTATATGATTCATGGTAGATGCATCTACAAATAATCACATATGTGTTATCAACTTGCAACCTGTCGTTTGCAAGATTGCTTATTTAAATAATTAATTTTAGATTATGCAATTAAGACAATTCATATTGCTAAAGCTGATGAGTTTATATCTCAGCCTTTTACTGAATGAGTTTGAAAATTTTTCGTAAAAGCTTGTTCTTTATGAGCACAATGGTTTAGAGAAATTATTCATTGAATGCCTCTGATTAATGTCTAAACCATTACTTATGAGAATTAAACTTTCTATTTCAACATGAGATTATGTCGATTTACATGTTGTACGCATCAAGTCAATAAGTTATAAAAACTCCCCATTGCAATTGGTTTTTGGTCAAGAGCTAAATATTTCTCATCTCTGAATTTTTGTATGTGCGTATATGTTCCAATTGCTCCACCACAACAAAGATGAGTGAATACTCAAAGAAAGTTGGGAATATATATTAATTACGAGTCTCCTTGTATTATTATATGTTTTAAATGTATTAGAGATTCAATTATGACATGATTTGTGATTGCTATTTTGATTCGAGAGTTTTCCCGACATTAGGGGGAGAGACATAGTAACTTGTAATGAGTTAGGGGGAGAGTAATTTGAACCAGAATTTCAACAATGATAACTCATTACAAGTTCAAAATATGAAAATTCTCATAAAAATAATTCTTTTAGATGGTCATATAGTGGAGGCGAGTACTCCAAAATAGACCCAATATATAACAAAAACTCCAAAAGATATTCAAGTACCTAAAACTGAAGATTAAAATAGTGAAAATAAGATATCTCAATAAGTTATGTCAATGTGAGAAAATGTCGAATCGATAAGAAAAGTGGTCGACAATGGTTTTGCATGCAATATTATTGTTGAAATAATAAAATAAAAGGAGGATCTTGAATAAATCTATTAAGAAGTATAGATATGGAATAGATTGTTCAAAATATAAAAATGCAATTCAAGTAAAATTAAATTTGTGGAGTTTTTTTTACCATTAGTCCAAATATCTAAAGGTATAAAGCCAATAAGGGTACAAATGAAGTAGTTTTGCAAAAAAAAAGGAATAAAATATGAAGTTTTTGCTAAGTCTTGGCATTGATTATGAAAATATATAATATTCTTTTGTGGTGGATGCAATAACCTTTAGATATATTATTAAATTGGTAGTTCATAAAAGATTTAATTTGCGTCTAATGGTTGTTGTTACAACGTTTTATGAATCACTATATAGTAAAGTTTATATTAAAATCCTTGAAGGATTTAGAATGCCAAAAGCATATTGAAATTATAGGGAAACTATTCATTTATATTAATTAAAATAATTGAACATATGTGGTAAATTTGACTTAGTGAATAGTAGTTGAAGGAGAGTTATAAAATGATCCAAAATACCTATTTGTGTTTTTATAGAAGAATCATGATTAAAGTTTGCTATGATCATTGTTGAAACTCCTGAAGAGATCAAAATATATTTCTCCCAAATTTTCCCTCACTCATGACTTTCAAAAGAATGGTGATATAAATGCTTATTTGAAAAGCTAGTATTCAAGATTGAATACGTAGAATATGATATATTACGTGATGTTTTCATGAGGGGGAGTAAATACGCGCTATACTCTTTTTTCATTAACCAACGTTTTATCCCATTGGGTTGTCCTGGTAAAGGTTTTTAACAAGGCAACTTGTAATATAAGATTGTGTACTCTCTTTCCTTCATTAGGTTTTTATCCCACAGAGTTTTTCCTAATAAGGTTTTAACGAGGCACGTTATCTACCAATGGACATCCAAAGGAGAGTGTTATGAATATGTTATTAAGTGGATGTCCATCAAGATCTAGATAAGTTTTAATGTACTTAAAACTCTAATAGTAATTAGAAGTAGAGTTCTATTTCATTTATACTTCTTATATTTATAAATATAGACTTTAGAGAAGCATTGTAAATGATTCCGATTGATCAATAAAATATGCTCTCTCTTTTGATATCTCATTTTCTTTGTTCTTTACTCTATGTCTATTTATTTTATAACATATATTATATTTTAAAGAATGAATTGGGTAAATATTTTATAAAATAATAATTTATTTTCTAAATATGCATTGGTTAAAAAGTATTTAATTTTATTTAAATTATTTAAATTTTGTTTAATAGATAAAAATATAAATATAAAAATTGAATAAAAATAAGGATGCGCTACTTGTCGCAATATGAACTTGTGTACCTTGTTATATTATATATATATATATGATATGGTATACAATTATTCTCTGTTGTTTCTTCAGACTTAGGCCAAAAGTCTCAAGACTTAGATAGTTTACTATAGCTTTCTAGCTACTGACTTGTCATTGCCCTTAAGTATTGAAATTGTAACACCTCTCGTTCATCCCAATGACCGGTACGGATGGGAAATGCCACTGAACTACTTTAGTGTCAAGAATCTCTAATTGATTTAAGAGATTCAATAAAGAAACATATTTATAAAATCATAGAAAATAGGTAAAATCAAATTTTGAGCTTTAGAATTTTTTTTAAATCATTTTGAATTAATTTATGGGTGTTCGGGACCATATACAAGCCTTGAAGAGTTTTTTTTTTACAAAACAATGCAGTAACACTGTTAGGACCCTAGGTACCGATACGAAAGGCCTTGGGATCTGAACCTAGGTCCCTATACTACTTTAGGAAGCATTCTACCAAACAGAGTGTGATATCTTTGACAAGGGAATTGAATCTTGGGCCCTTGAAGTCGAAAATTAGCTAAAAAAATTTAAAATCAAGCCTAAACATGTCCATATCATTAGCATATCTTTCAAAATATTAAATTCCAATTTCAAAACACATTTTAACTCATAAACACAAAGCATAAACACGTTCAAGTTAAATAGCGAAATAGAGCTTGAATATTTACATTGAAACGACTTGAATTTCAAGTCAAATTTTCACAAACATTATATTTAAATTAAGTCCTTGTTTACATGCCAATTTCTAATATCCAAAACATCCAAATTAATGATTTACAACCTCTAAAGAATGGCGATGCAAAGCTCCCCAGTTGGAAACACAACTTCTCAACAAATTTGGTACCTACACGTTTAAACAACTAACGCATGAGCTTGATGAGCTCAGTAAGTAATAATGCATAAACTTACTTATCCTATCTCATTATTAGTATTGAGCCCTCTTTAATCTTGTCTAATGTAATGTACCCATATCGCATTTAAACATTTGAAACGAATTCGTGTCTTCTTACCAAATCCTTAAGGTTCAACTTACCCTTTTTAACTTTTTTAGTTGATCACTTGGTAATTCATATTCAAGGTTCTTATCGAAGATAACATTATTGATTAATCCAAAGTTCATTACCCTTTTTGGTCTAAACCTACTATTACATTCACACATGAGTTTAGTTATGCCCTTTGGTACTTTATGCAAACTTTACAATCCTTTATTATATTTTCTATTTGGACCATGTAGAATCATATACTTACATCTCAATCTTATGACTTATGGCTCATAGTTTAATTCTAACATGTTGGATATAGTGCCCTAAATGTAGTATATCTATTTGTATAATTGTTTTTTTTCGAATAGATTAGTTTGATAAAATTATTCATGAATTATATTAATACCCTTACATTGTCTTCAGTGGTTTTTGTATGCAAAGCAAAATGGAAGCAAATATTAGCTTATTGGTTATCAAATATTTAGCTAACACTAAGCGGTATTACGTGGTAGGATCATAATGTGGAAAAATAACTTATATTAGTAGATGAACCTAAACATGTCCTTAGTATAATCAGAAATGACCAAACCGATTGAAAGACTAATATGTCATCTATCAAGTCCAATTGGGGAGATTTTTTTTCTTGAGCAATAGAGTAGATGACTCCCAGAACATAGAGACATAGATGTGACTGACCGGACTGACAGTACATTAGGTAAGACCTAAGTAGAATAGATCTTGAATCCGTTTATTAATTTATTCACTTGTGACATTCATAGTATGATATACCTTAATCTTGAGTGGATGATGGACTATATATGCATGACTCGTATACTTTGATGTAAGTTAAAGCTTGACTTCAAATAGATAATGAAGTGAAAGTTGGTGATGTATCACCCTATACTCGACCCGATCATCGGGTCTAGGTACCAAATGTCACAATTAAACCGTACTACTTAACAGACTTCCTAACTTGATATAATTACAACTTAAACCACATCAATTTTCAAGCCCAATGTAATCCATGCAACTCTATTTTTTCTTCTTAGATGATAAGCTTTTTCAGAGTTTAAACTTGAATTTAAATTCTCCATTATACAATTATTAGAATTCTTACAATTGTTCTGCCCTATTGGGCTTGTATATTTATAAATACAACGACCTAAAACTTAAAGTTTTGATTAATTTACTCTCATTTGTACCCCGAGGTGTAGCCTCTAAGGGTGCTCTATATACATGATACTTCAACGGCACCATTCGCATAAACTTAGCGGTATCTAGATTGGTCCCTCCATAATCCTTGAATCATTCCTTAATTTTCCATTTAGAGCAATACAAAAGTAAGTCCAGATTAACTTAGTGAGGTTCTATACAACAGTATTCACAGAAAACTCTTAATTTAACGAGTAAATAAGAATTAATGCATAGAGTTGAAACTCATTGAGAGACTTAAGAGATGTTGAAGGTTTTTCATGGCATCGTTGACGCCTTTACGTGTTCTAAACTAACCATTG
Source organism: Gossypium hirsutum (assembly GCF_007990345.1). Taxonomy (NCBI): domain Eukaryota; kingdom Viridiplantae; phylum Streptophyta; class Magnoliopsida; order Malvales; family Malvaceae; genus Gossypium; species Gossypium hirsutum. The sequence goes on along the minus strand of NC_053447.1, from coordinate 45,851,406 downwards.
GTGGTCTTGTCGAGTAACATAATCATAATCATACTTTCTTAGACACCCCTTTTAATGGAACTTGACACCATCTGGCTTTAGCTCATACTTCCACACTTGCCTTCTTGATTTGACTCATCATAAAGTAACCATATCTGCGAATACCCATATTGACAACCACTATTGACGGACTATTAGTGACTCACCATAACTGCTGGTTTCTAACTTTGATTCCCTCATTCCCATAGAACTCAATCCCAACCAGGAATTTCTTATGACACATCCTGCGCATGAATCCCACCTTAAAGGAGAACCCATTTATCGATACCCATATTGGCGGCCTAGGATATGGAACATGGGTGGTGGATAAGCACTCATCTTTCTTGGCAGACTCGTATCTACTAGATACATATACCTGCATTAAAACGCTCCTATCAGCTCCTCTCACCATTGTATTTTGGCGGATCCTCTTATTATCCCATTTGCTTCATGCTCTTAGACGCGCCACGATTATTCTGTCATATTACTCACAGCGTGAGTTATATAGTGACTTCTCATTTTATGCCCTAGCGAGCTTCCTAGTTCACTGTCTTGGTGGAGTTAATATGCTGCCATAGCCCAGTTATGCTCTTACACAAAATGATGACATGTTTACTGACCCAGCGAACTTCATATGTTGCCATAGCCCAGCTATGGTCTTACATATTATAATGTCATGTTTACTGTATTGGTGGACTTCATATATTTTCATAACCCAGCAATGGTCTTACACATTATGATGCCATGCTTTCTCATGGACCTTTGATTCTGAAGAATCTGTAAACCCCTTCAAAGGTGTCACCTCAAAGGACCTATATAACGTTTACATGATGTCGCCCCGAAGGACCAATTGATAATCGTTGTCACGGTGTCGCTCCATAAAGTCGGTAGACCATCGTCACGGTGTCACTCTAGTGAGCCAGTAGATACCATTCCAAGATGCCACCCAAACTCCCATGAATCCCTATTTCAGTCAACCCATTCCTCTAATACGCCAAATTTCCCCTATCTTCAACTAACCTGCCACTTGTTACCCTCTGTTCACTACATTTTATAAGCATTCATAACACGCATATGATTTCAATCAATACTATCTATTCACTATCACATAGAATACACCAACGTTTCACCACTACATGTCCATATCAGTTTAACAAACATTCTTAGAATTTTCATACTTATGCAGACCAATGCATGCATATTATTTCCATACAATCTCAAACCATACTCAAAAACAACCATAGACCCAGACTAAACTTAGTTCAGATCATACAAGTAATACAAGTAATACAACAACAGAGCACCCAAACATGAAGTATAGAAACTCACCTTACATCATTTGTCCTTGTCATATTAGCTTGTCCAAACGCTAGAGCCTCCTTCTATTAGGAAATGTGTCCTTATTGTAGTAAACATGTAATTATTTTTTATGTATTTGAACGATGAATAAATAAATAAATTTAATTTCACATTTCATTATTATGTCTTTTGTGTTTCTATCTTTCATGTTTTGCATGCATAGCGAAATTGTGACAAGCAAATATTGGCTCATTGATTGTCTAAGTTCAAACTGATGATAAGTGGCACTGTAAGAATGTTTACATTGCGAGAAAGACAACTTACTTCAGTAGATAAACTAAACAAGTCCGTAATCCCGTAAAAGAATCAAAGTGAGCATTTGATTCTAATACTTAGAAGGATTATTATGTCGTCTATAATTCCAATTAGGGAGATGGCTAGTCTTGGCTATTGGAGTAGTTGACTCCATGGGTAGAGACATAGATGTACACATTGGAAAAATGATACATTGGACTAGACCCAAGTTTAATTAATTCTGAATTCGTTTGTTAATTAATTCACTTGTGACATTTATGGTGTGATTTACCTAAATCCTGAGTTAGTCACTGACCATGCGTATGTAACTTATGTGATTTGATATAAATGGAGGCTTAAGCTCTACAGATGATCGAACCCATAGCCTTTATGTTGGGCACATGACTTGTGTATGGCATGGCTTTACTAGCAATAATGGAATTCATAGCTCGATTAAAGAGTTAACGATCATTGACATTGTGTGGATTGATAAATATGGAACGTGGCAATGGGTTACTTGTTCTCGAATGAGCAATTTATCACAATCGTTTGTTGACATTGATCATATTAATCATTAAGAAGGCACAATGGTGACAATTAGATAAAATAAGATTGTATTTAGTGAACGAATTTAACTCAAAGGAATCAATGATATCATATAAAGATAACACACACATGACGAGGTCATTGGACAAAGCAATTAGATGAATTGCTTTCGTAAAAAGAATACAATAAGGAGTTTTCAATCATGGTAAATCTTATGGAGTAATTGCGAATTATCGGAATGATGCTTTTGGACATAATTGCAATTACTAGAGCCTAATTATATATGTTCAATTGGTCCTTCCACTAGCTCAACAAAAGCTCGATCGGACTGCGTTTGAATCAAAAGAAAATTCTATGACTTAGGAAATAATTTAATTGAGTCGATTTATTCGATATAGAATTAAATTGAGCAGTCATGAGAATTGTTCAACTAGAAATTTTGATTACAGAATTTTCTTGAAAAAATAAAATCTTACTGATTTTTGAGAAAATTAATCTTGATAATGTAAAATTAAATTAATCAAATTAATTAAAATAAATATGATATTTTTGAAAATTAATTTTAAAGCCAGACAATTGACTCAATGGGTAATTGAACTTGAAAATTGGACCTAAGATCGGAAATTGAGATCGAGAACCCAAAATCGAGCTATTTTTAAGTCGTTAGTAAGAGCTCCAAGGCAATCGAGCGAGCTGAATTGTTCTCCAAAATATACAAGAAAATAATTGAAGGTCATCAAAACAATGCCAAGGCTACGCTTGTAAGATTGGTGAACTATTCTAACAGATAAATCCGAACACGAATCCAAAAGCATGAGGTGCAATTTTATTAGCGTTATATTGATACAAGGTATGGTCAACTCACTAAGTTCATTTGAACTTACCAGTGATTTCTTATGGATTGCATGTATCATGGTTGGTACAAGGTTTCGAAGGAACCATGCCAAAAATTGTCGAGTTTAGGTGGCTTTGCTTCTCAGTTGTAATATGCATACAGCTGGGAGACCTAGAGGTAGAGTTTCAGGGTTAGAGTTGAATTGTAGTTATGTAAGGTCACAAGGCACACTTCAAAGATTAATTAAAACTATTTTCATATTACAAATACTTTTGTAAAATTTTATATCTTAATTATAATTGTATTAAAATCATATAGTTAGGGAAGTTAATTACTTAGACGTGTTTCAAATAATATTGACATTAAATTAATATGTTATGAGGAATATTTTATATGAATGTGTTAGTTAAATCTAGATATGGAGCGTAGCACCTTATAGCCCAGATCCAACGATCTGGTCGAGTATAGGGTGTTACAGACATAGTTATAGACACATTTCCATACTTTGTATATGGAGTACTTCACTTAATTTCTTTTCTTGTATTGGGCTTTGGTGATATTTATCATGCATTTCTAGGACTTGAAACTCTTGAAGAATCTTTTCCATTTTTCAGTTATGTATGGAAAGATAGAAATAAAATTACCACAATTTTGGGTATTCACTTAATTTAGGGGCGTATACAATACCTAGGATTCAAGGCTCTTTATTTTAGGGGCGTATACAATACCTAGGATTCAAGAGGTGGAGATGTAAGAAAAATTGCCAATTTGACTCTTAATACTAGTGTTATATTTGGTTATTTACTAAAATCTCCCTTTGGAGGTGAATGATGGATTGTTAGTGTGGACAATTTGGAAGATATAATTAGAGGACATGTATGGTTAGGTCCTATTTGTATATTTGGTGGAATTTGGTCCTATTGACATGTTAATCATACCCTAACCTTTTAATAAGTTTACATGGGCATCAAGTACACATATTCCATTATCATCCTTGTAATTATTCACATTTACATATTACACCCGGTAAGCAATCACATCTTTCATTTCCATATCATGCAAGCAATCATATATTAACATTTATGCCCTGTATCATCATCATTGTCACACCCCAAAATAGGACCTAAGAGTTTTAAGGGTATTTTAAGAATTTTGGTCTATATGAACTCAGAATTTCATAAGTTTGGTGATCGATAATGTTTTCAATAATGGTTTTTAAAAAATCAAGTTAATTTCTGAAAAAGAGTTTAAAATAGCTTTAATTTTAAAAATAGGACTGATTTGCAAAAGACTCAAAATTAAGAGTTTTTATGAAGTAATTTAACCAGATTTTAAAATCCAAGCAAAATAACCTCTTTTCACCAAGTTATTTCACGTAAAAACTACCCAAAATTTGTGTTTGTCATCCCTTGATTCTCTCTTGCTATTTCAATCAATTTTGAACTCCAAATCCTAATTACTTTTGATTTCTATCATCTCTTAAGTTATAAACCTCTATAAAAACCAAGAAAATCACCCAAAAACTTCATCATCTACATCATCTTCTCAAAACATGAGTTTTTCTAGATTTACGTCAAAGCTCATTTTTCTTCCATCGAGGGTAACCATTTGAATTTCTATGAATTTTAAATGATATCTAGTCCTTTAAATGGAACTTTTAGCCATTAAATCGCATGTTTTGAATAAAAGCCAAAAATTAGGTCATTAATGGTGGATTTCGAGATTTGCTTTAAAACATGGTTTCAAAGTATTTTTCAACTTTTTTAACATAATTAAAAGGTTCCAAAGTATTTTTCAAATTTCTTTAACATTATTAGAAGGTTTCTAACTTTACTTTGACATTTCGTTAAAGAATTCTTGAGTTTTAATGAATTTTTTAAAATAGTCATAAAACATGTCAAAAAAGTTGATATCATGAATTGAATATTTTATTATAGTTTAAAGGTTTGGAATTAATTGTAGGTGAATTATAAGATGAACAAAATTGGTTTTAGGCGAAAAGATTAAGTATAGATCGAGATATTCGAATTTAAAGTTTGTTGTGTTATAAGTTTCGATTACATGGGAACATAGCTTAGGCTTATGTTTTGATTGCTTGTGGTGAGTTCTTAGTTGATTATTGAATGTATCATTGTGTGAATTTTTGTGTGGAAGTTTCGGATTCGATAGGACCTTATACGAGTAGAGATAAAGGCAATGAAAAGCTAGTTTGAGCTTTCAGCTTTCGGCAAAAGCATAATTGATGAGTGTTTGGAATAAGTACTTGTGGACAAGATTCAATGCGTTATTTGGGAATTTAGTAGTAGCCAAAACCCCTACTCTAAATTTCGAGTGTAAGCTTTCTCATACCTATGTTATCTTGTGAATAAAGTGCTTATGTGTTTGTGAATTTGTGAATTGAGATAAGATGCTATAACATGTGATATGTGGTTATGATAACTGTTGTGAAAGTGCAAATGTGTACATGTTATATATATGTTAAATGCTAGTGACAGTGTTTTGCTAAAGATGTAGATATGCAGTGATTGTGGATGGATAATTGGTCAGTAATATGTGCTTAACTTCGGATATTTTGGCCTTGTGATCTTGAAACTGTTGGATATAGTTGGTGTGACATAGGATTGTGAGTACTCACCTATATGTATAGTGATTTTGGGCATTAAGGCCTTGGGGCATGTTGGAGGGATAATGGAATGTGAGCTAAGCTCTATTCAACGGGACATGTGAGGGGAAATAAGGAGAGTGTTAGCCTTATGCTTTACTTATAGGACATGTTTGACTCTATGAGTCTATGTTTGGTGTGTTGGAGATTTGTGTATCTGATGAGTGATGATAGAGCTCACTTTTATATTTCATAGCTCAAGTGCCAAACTATTTTAAAATGTATATATGTGTAACGTGATGTATGCCTAAATGAGTATGTGACCATTATGCAATTTATCTATAAAGATGTTTTCAATATTATGATATATACTTGAATGTTAGGTGATTATATGTGTAATAGGATATATGCTTAAAAGTGAATATGTTTACCATGTAAAAGAACTAATAATAATGCACGAGTAAGTATATTATGACACTAAAGTTGGAACTGTTAAGGTTATGCTATATGATCGTTTCGTTAATGCTTGATGAATTGTTTGCATGGTAGTTGTTCTAGGCACTGACTGAGCTTATTCATCTTACTCACTCTTTTCTTTAACCATGGCAGATTAGTTGTGTGCTGGTGTGAGTGGTGTGGTTCCGAGAAGTGATCCAAGCAAGACTTTTGCACTATTTAGTAGGTGCTATATATTTATTTAACTTGTAGGGAATGAGGCAATATCGTAGACTCGTTATAGCCCTGTTGATTTCTAGACATTATGCCGGTTTTGGTTTTATTTATAAGGATAACGTGTTATTGTGATGCTTGGGTTCATGAACATGAGAATGGATTGACGTTACTAGCTCGAACACGGTTTTGCGATATTGAACTGTTAATTAGACCATTGAATGATTATTTGTCGAAGTAATTGATGTATGATGTTTAGAAACTAAATTAGAATGGATTAATTGCATATGTATGCTACATTTTTTAGGTCTGGAGGAGAGGTATCGATAATCGGGTTTTAAAATCAATACCGCTATGTTTTGAAATGTGCAAAAAGTCAAAATAGAGATTTGATATCGATACCTTTGCTCGAGCATCGATACTAGGGGTAAATTTATCGATACTTCATGATATGTACCGATAATTTTTGAGACTTTAATTTTTAATCGAGAAACATAATGCAAGTTTGGTATCATTTTTCCAGGTGGTATCAATACCACTTAAAGAAAATATCGATACATCAGTGTCAGTATCGATACCTACCGACTGGTTTTAGAATTTTGCTAAATGGACCTTATGCATGTAGTAATATGTTTATAAGACTATTTAATGTAAGTTTAGCACGTGATAATGATAACTAGCTAGTATGATTGACTTAAGACCGATGTGAATAGCAAACTGATGGATGTTTTGTTGGAATGAGCTTTTACTTGTTGGTTATGACATGAGACAGTGGTGTGGCATCCTGATATACGGGCTTGACGACCAGGCCGGGTAAAGGGTGTTACAATCATCATTATCATCATCATTATATAGCCAATCATCATATAATATTTTAATTCAATCAATTACTTACTAGCCATATATGTCAAATTCACAAGTATCTAAAATATACTCAAACATACATCTATCAAATTAAGCACAAATAAACATATCATACAAAATGAGATAGTAAGTTCTATGTGAACTTGCCTATTCAAAACACCAAAACGAGTGGATTCTTTAAGGATTAATTTGTAATTTTAGCTTTTCTCTTATTAGCTCCACTTTGATCCAAATATTGATCTATAAAATTATTTTATATAACAAATTAATACCAAAAGTTTTCACACAATGTCATGATATGCATGAACCTATATAAATTTTTTTTTTTATTTTCCTCATATATTACATTTTATACAATATAGCCTCTAAACTCGAGATAAGCATAACTTTCGATTCCTAGCTTCGAATTAAAATCCAATTTCATATATTTTCATTAGGGACCTTATACATTCTATTTGTAGCATAATTTCATGACATTTTTATATTTATTCAATTTGGTCCCTAATGTAACAAAGTTAACAAACTAGCTAAATTAACTTTTCAATCTAGTCCTTTTCATAATCTAAGCTTAAAATCTATCAATTTCAAGCATACTTCATCAAGTAATCAACAATGACAACTTACTAAAACATTAATAGTTTATCAAATTGGTACATGGGCTAACTAAATCAAGCTCCCATGATCCCAAATCTATAAAAATAATAAGAAAAGGGCTTGTTTTCACTTACCAATTTTTGGTCAAATGCTTTGAACTCCAAACTTTTCTTCCTAGGTTTTCTTATGGTTTTTGGACGGTTAAAGGCTATGGAAGATGACTATCTTCCACTATATTTACTATATATACTTATATTAGTTTTAGTGTAATTTAATTAACCTTGATTAATTAGTTAACTAAGATAAAATTAAATATAAGTGGAATGTGTCATCATCGTGAACTATCTCCAATTGGAAAATTATCTATTTACCATTTTGAACCTTTGATTAATTGTCATTCATGTCCTCAAGCCTTTTGTCAATTAAATTCTATAGTGATTGAACTTTTATAATTTAGTCCCTGAGCCTTAATTAACTATTCAATTGAAAAAATTGATTGATCAATCTTTTATATATTTTTATCAACTTCATAAATATTTATTTTATATTTATGAACTCAATTTATAGAAATGGGGTTCCGAAATTGTCTTTTTCAATACTATTGAAAATCAGGTTGTTACAATATAAATCCTTAAAAACTCCCTTGAAGGAATCTAATATTTATCTCTAAAAAATAACTCTTTAACATTCAAGATATAATAAGATTTCCATGGTAATCAAACCACCTCAAATAAGTCGATTGGGATACTTATTATCCAAGTCGACCTATACTTTTGTTTTGTTAAATATGTCACATGCAAGGGGACTGAATTCAACTTAACTGAAACTTGTACAAGACCCAACATGAAGGCTCAAGCAGAGAAACATTTTTGCTATAATAGGACATGGAATGTGCAACAACTTTCCCGACATAAATCAAAAGATTTTTGTGGAGCATTGATTGTTGACCAAATTTTAGGGATTTTTCAATTAGTAGAGTTTTTGAGAGATGAGGTTTGGTTGATTGTTAGTGATGAGGAAGAGGTTGCCAAAAATAATGCTTAATATAAAGATGACATATAAAAAATTCTAGCATAATTTTTTGGGTAAACTACGTAGTTGGTCTCTCAACTTTTAGAGCGCTTTCATTTTAGTCACCTAATAGTTAAATCTTTAGCGACATTTAACTTGTACATGTCACATCATGTTCACACTTTCATTTCGGTCACCCAAAAAATATCTTTCTTTTTTATAATACTGATCGGAGTAAAAAAATATTAAGGATTAAGTGAAAAAAAAAGTAGAAACTAAAATAGTGCTTTAAAAATTGTCAAATTGTACTTGTTTACCCTATTGTCGAAAGTTCTATTTTTTTCACTATTGAAATTTTAAATTTCAATACCTTAAAATCAATTAAATAAGTTATTGAATTTTTTTTTATCCCTTAATAGTATCAATCGATTTATTACTATAATATTGCAATAAAAGCGGGAAAAACTTATATTAACCATATATAAAAAAACTTTAAAAATAAAAGGTTTTAAACTTGTAATATCCCTTGTAATTGATATTATCTATTGTCTCGCATCCTTTATAATTGGTACCAAAGCGTCAGTGTAACATTTTCTGGAGAAATAATATCGTAGTATTCATTGTAAGTTCTTATCCCTTATTTTCAGTTCTATTTATTTCATGCTTGTTTATCTTAAAACCCATATATCTGTTATTTTGTCTTACTATAGCCTGTTTATGTCTGGGTGAGAGTATTGGCATTTTCAAGTAAGAAGATATAAAGATAACAGACGGTTTTAGGTACCTGAGATAAATTTTCATGGAAGAAACTGATTGTCTATATAAGGATAAAATTTGCGATCATACTATGCATATTGACATTAAAAATGAAAACAATATTTTATCACTTAGTAAGGGTTTTAATAGTTTAATAGATATCACTTTTATATATTTCATTAATAAAATTATATAATTCTGATGGTAAGCTTGGATTATAAATATCTTTTATTTCCTGAATTTGTTGTGGTTTCAACGAATTTTCTGATGCACAAAACTTTTCTACTCCTTTTATGATTTCAGCATAACTGACTTGGTATTCTGAATCTGGATCTTGAGACCAAGGTAATTGACTTAATGGTTCTAGTATAAATGATAATAGAGTCCAATTGGATGTCTTACCATTGGATATGGAATGTAATATCTTTGATTAGGATAAAAAGATACTTGAGAAGGTATCGTCACAAATCCTTGATTAGGATTTATTAATTTGAAAATGTTCCTTTTGTTGGGCCTTTTATGAACAGTAGTTCATTCACCAACTTTTTCTAGAGGTTATTTACCTCTATCCATATAGCCTGCTAAGATAATCAGTAATAATATTCTCAGTTCCTTTTACATATAAAATTTCAAAATTAAAAGTACATAATTCATTATACCATCTAATTCTTCTAGGTACAGTTTCCATCTAATTATTAGTTTTTATGATAAATTTCTCATGTGCTAAATATATAAGAAATTTTTTTATTCCTTTCTTTATAGCTAACAATTCTTTTTCATATATGACATAATTAATTTCATTTGGTTTAAATTTTCTTGAACAATATCCACATATTAATTCTTTGTTGTTTATTATTCTACATTTTAAAATACAACTCTAATGATTTTGTGAAGCATTTGTTTCTAAAATTAATTTACCACCTTGTTTAGATAAATAAATTTTTTGGAATTTGATTGATTTCAGATTTTAATTTTTTTTTATGATTTTTGAGTCTGTTTTAGACCAGATAAAGGGTTTATCCTTTTTTTAATTTTTCATATAACATACCTATTTTTTCAGATAAATTAGGAAAAAAATTTCTTCCATAATTAATAATTCCTAAAAATTGTTGAAGTTGCTTTTTATCTTCAATTTTTTCAGGAATTTCTTTTATTTTTACTATAATATGATCTTGTAGTTTAAGACCATCTGCAAATAATTTTAATCCTAAGAATTCTATTTCGGTTTTTTCTAGCTCTATTTTCTTAAGACTTAGTATGATTCCATGTTTTATGAATTCTTGAGAAATGATATTTAAATGTTTTCTATGTAATTCTAATGTTCCTGAAAATATCAAAATATCATCTATATAAACTACACAATTTTTTATATTTATCAAATATAGAATCCATCCATTTTTGAAAGATTTGTGGTGCATTACATAATACAAATAGCATTACTTTTCATTGATAATATCCATTAGGTGCACTAAAAGTTGTCAAAGGTTTGGACTCTTCTGTTAGCATGATTTGCTAGAATTCTAATTTACAATCAAATTTACTAAAATATTTTCCTTGTTTAGCTTGATTAATTAAAACATCCTTTCTTGGAATAAAATAACCATAAAAATAATATTTTGATTTAATCTTTTATAATTAATAACCATTCTAGTTTTTCCTCTTTTTATTTCGGCATGATTTCTAACCATAAAGGCTGGACTAGAATGTGGACTATTAATTTTTTCTATTAATCTTTTTCTAATAATTCTTTAATTTATATGTCAAATTCATCTATATCTTGTTTAGTATAAATCATTGGTTTAACTCTAATAATTTTTATTGGAATTTTCTAATTTAATATCACAATATCTAGGGTTATTTTGCCCTAATTTTAATGGTTCTTCACTAAAATTATTATCTAATATTTTAAACAATCAATGACTTATTTGAAATTGTTTAATTTGTTCTTTTCTTAGTAGTGTAATTTTTTTATCACAAACAAATTTATGATTTTCTACTAATGGTATTTCTACAGAAGTTTTTTTCTACAGATAACATAATTAAATTTTTATTAATAGAAAATGGTAAATGTTGATATATAAAATTATTACCCAATAATATATATCCATGCATATCTGAAAAGTATAATATTTCAAGTATCACAAATCTTACATTATTTATGTAGATTGGTATGTTTCTAGCTTTATATTGAGTTATGATTTCATTACCATCTATTCTTATGGCTCTTATTGGATGCTTTATAGGTTCCCATTTTTCTAAAGGAATGACATTTTTTCTGCAACTACTAGTTGTAGCTCCAGTATCTAATAAAGCATGTATAGGTTCCCATTTTTCTAAAGGAATGACATTTTTTCTGCAACTACTAGTTGTAACTCCGGTATCTAATAAAGCATGTAAAGAATATGTTTTATATTCTCTAAATTGAAATGTAATTTCAATAATGTGTAATATTTCCTGTATTGGAAATTTGAAAATGTAATTACATCACTTGTTCCAAGTTCCATTTGTTGGAGTATTATCGAAGTTTGTATTTCTTCCATTCTAGTGTTTCTAGAAGATACAGAGTTTCTACTTAGTTCTGTGAGAAAAATAGGAATATGGACTATTTTCATTCCTATCAGTGTTGAAGATATAAAACTTCTACTTGGATTTTCTTCATCTTCCTCTATTTGAGTATTTGAGGATAAAACCAAATTATAATTTGTATTTGTTATAGCTATATTTTTAAAAATATAATTTATCACCAGACAACACATATTCTATTGTACTTACTAGTTTAGAAGTACTTACACTACTTATCCTATCTATCATCCAATCTGTTGGTATTGATAAATCTCTTAAATGTAATAATTTTGTTTGTATTTCAGTAGTGATTTTATTAGGTTCAAAGAGTTCAATAATTTTATTATTAATTTCTTTGATTTCTACTTCCGTTGTATTAGTATATTCATTAATAGAAGTCCAATTGATTGCTAAATCTTCTGCTAAATCATTAATTTCAGAATTTTTTGTCTAAATTCTAAGACATAAATATTCTTGTATCAAGAATTTGTAATAGATATAAAATAATTTGGTTTAACTTTAAATCCTATTACTCCTGCATACAAATTTGATTGAATTCCTCCAATAAGTGCGTTTATTGGATTCTCAAATCTTTTATCTAATAAAACTGCAATTATTGGTATATCATGACCTTTTCTAAACCATGCTCTTATAGTTATCATTATAATTCCTAAATGTATATATCTAACTTGGGGATATTTCTTTTTAATCCTCTTAATTTTATCTTTATTAAATAATGGGATTTTTGTTAATCCACCTCTAGTGTCTTTGGCAACTGTATTACCACTTTTTTTCTATATGTCTTTGACACCATATCTTATATTTAGATATTTTATAAATTTCTTCTTTAGAAATATGATTTTTATTAATTTTTCTATCATTTCATCAGAAAACTCTTTTTCTTCTCCGATTATATTTCTTAATTTTATGTCTTGTTGTTCATTCTTGGGAATTTCTTCTAACTAATTATTAAAACTGCTTCCTATATTAAACATAAATATATATTTTTCATCATTTGTATCAGAATCCGTTTCTGATATTAATTCTTATAATATTTTCTCATGATTTATTTCCTCTTCTTAACATATTTCTAAATCTTATTCTTAAGGTGTTTTAATCATTTTTCTTACACCTTTTCCTTTATTAGGACAATTTGGTTCTATATGACCTTCTTCATCACATATGAAACACTTACATTTTTAGTTTTTAGGGTTTTTAGAAGTTTTTCTTCTAATATATTTTTTTCTTTTTATTATAACTAGTATTTTTTTTTATTTCCTAGTTTTCATCTAACTAGCTTATACATTCTATTTTTCTTTTTATGTTTTTTATAAGTATTTGGACATACTGATTTACATCCAGATTCCCATTCATTTTCTAGAATTTTTGTACAATACTTATTACTTTATTTATGTTTAACTCGTTTAGATGCCTTACTTTGTAAACAATGACTAGTTATTTTTTGTTTTGCAAAATTAATTCCATTTCCTATAGAACCTATGATTTCTGATTCCACACCAGATATTTTACTATGCTTTTCTAAATAAGACTCGTATTTTTTATACAAATCTCATCCCACAGCGGTGGTAATTTATGGAAATATTGATTTTTCTAAAAATTTATATTTATATTTTTTTTAGTTTTTAATATTCATGAAGAATTTTTTAAAAAAATTCTTCTAGATATCTGATATCACATAATTTAATTTTAGACAACACATAACTAGACAAATTATCTTGATCTCTTTTACCAGTATAGCCAAAGAATTCTGTTTTTAGAATATAAGTTAATCCTTTTAATAAATCTTTGGGAGTTTGAATCTAGTTAATTAACTGCAACCAATAAAAGAAAATAAAAAGACAAGCCAATTGGAAGAATTTAATAAAAGAAAATTATCAAAAAGGAAGCAACATGGGAAAGCAACATCCATGTGTAAACAAAAAAGGAAGCAATTTGGGAAAGCAAACAACCAAGTTCATACAAAAAAGGAAGCAACTTGAGAAAGCAACATTCAGGTTCAAACAAAAAAAAGAAGCAACGTGGAAGCAACCATAACACGACAAAAACCATCAAATCAATGATGAGACATCATCCTTATTAGAAAAAAATGTGCGAAATTCAAAGAAAATTAAACAAAGTTCAAGAATTCTCCTATAAATAGAGATGAAGAATGCCTAAGAAAGGCATCGAAGTTAGTTTGGAAAATCTTTCCCTATCCACTTCTCATCCACTATCCTCTCTATCTACTTCTAATTCACCATCCTCTCTTTCCTCTCTATCTACTTCTAAACCCTATAAACAACTTAATCTCCTTTTAAATTTTAAAATTTTATTTTATGTTTCCAAATTAAAATCAATTCAAATAAATCATCTTTAATAATTATACATGGGACTCAATTTTCTTTCGATTATATGATCTTGAGTATTTCATACTAAGATAAAAAGTAAACAAAAATCCTTACAATTAATTAATTTTATATTCCATGCCAAACAAAACCCATAATTTTTTTATCACTTCTTTACCCAAATGAAGAGCAAGCAAACAATTTAATTAATTACAATGATTCTTCTTTAATTTTAACTTAGTATGGAAGATTCAAGATTATAAATAAAAAAAATTAAGTTTCGCAGATAATTATTAAATATGAATTATCAAGTTGATTTCATTAAGAATGATATGAAAACATAAAATAAAATTTTAAAATTTAGAAGGAGATTATTTTAATTAATTTCATTATTATATTTTAATTAATTTCATTATTACAGTAACAAATTTGTTAACATTACCAAGGGATACAAAATTTTCAACAATTTATTTAATTGATTTTTATGTTTTGAAAAAATATTTAGAATTTCAACAATGTGATAAACAAGTACAATTTGATAATTTTTTAATACATTATTTTAGTTTCTACTATTTTTTTCACTTTAATCCTATTTTTACCCCAATCAATACTTAAAAAAAATCTTTTTGGGTGACCAAAATAAAAGTGATCTAGAAGTTGGGTGACCAAAATGAAACTAAGAACATGATGTAACGTGTATAGTTAACCGCCTTTAAAGATTTAATGGTTTGATGACTAAAATGAAAGCGCCTTAAACATCGAGCGACGAAATTATAACAATTTAATTTCAGGTGAGCAAAATAAAAATGCTCTAAAAATTGGGTGACCAACTAGCTAGTTTACTTATTATTTTTATTTGTTGGGCCTATATGGTGGAAAATCATCAACAACTGTTGGCTTTTTTTTAAAAGTAACCCAAATTTTCTAATTAATTATGAAAATGATCCAATTTAAAAATCTTGTACGTAAATGACTCGATTTCTACAGTGTTTGTCAGTGCCAGCTGACACATCGATATCATCAGCCTCTCATCATCGACCAATTATTGCATTTAAAAAAATAATTTTTTAGTTGCGTCGCCTAACAAATTAGCGACACCATACGAAAATGTGATTATATTACAAGTTTAGGGACCTGATGAAGCAATTACCCTTTTTAGATTACCTAAAAAAAGGGTGCTTCACCAAATTAAATGCTTTTCAACTTTTGATCTATTTGCATGTTAGGTCTAATGTTTTTTTAAATTAAATTTAAATAGCCCTTAAAAGATATAAGAATAACAAAAAATAAACCCTTCTAATTTTTTTAAAAAACAATAAACTGAAAAAGCTATATAAAATTATTATTTAAATTACTCAAATATATCTCTAAAAAAATTTTCTCTAAGTTTATCAAAATTTAAATATGCTAGGAAATTTTAAATACTCTTTTTTAGCTAGATAAAAGTTTACAGTCAAGAATGCTCTCTCGTAGTCTCCAATAGAAACAGGTCTATTGTGGTTGGGTTTTAAGCAGGGTGGTGACGAAGGTAACTATAGAGAGGGATGACATCTCTCTCCTAGAAGAATTTGCGCAACTGACAGTTAAAAGCTGATCGGTGGTTCCCAAAGGAAATCTGACTCTCTTACGGATGGTTTGGACGACGAAAACCTACAATCCAAATAGCTTTTGAGCCCAATTAAAAAGTATCTGGAAAATAAGAAAGAAATTTGATATCAAAGTTACTGGTCAAAACCTATTTACTGGCAAGAAGGCATTGGCTTTTTAGACGAATTTTGGTGATTTTCAAAAAATTGGACAAGCTGATGGAGAGAAGTAGTCTTCGTTTGAATGCGAAAAGAACAATCTTACACATGCGATTGGATCCACTTTTGGAGGAATCATTAGTTCAGAATTAATTAGGGATTTTTGTCATTAAAGTGGAGTTAGATGTGCAAAAGCCTCTACGGCGAGGGATTTTCATTCTGGTAGGTTCGCAAGAAAATTTGTCTGGCTTTTGCTTTGGATGTGGGTGTATGGCACACAGAATAAAGGAATGTAATGACACTTCAGCGAATTTTAAGGAATTGCCAGAAGACAATTTACCTTTCTCTCTAGCCCTAAAAGCAGAATCAAACTTGATGGGAAAGGTAAGTATGCGACTAGGAACAAACATGAAGAAATCGATGACACAATGTTTCTATTTAAGGAGATCTGATGAAAAAAGGGGAAAACACAAATTCCAATTTAGTTCAGGACAAAAGGTGGATGACGATGAAGGACAATTTAGGAATCAAAGAGGTGTTAGGGTTTAGGGTTTAAAATTTTAGGATTTAGGGTTTAGAGTTTAATGTTTAAGATTTAAGGTTTAAGGTTTAAGGTTGGAATGTATCGAGGCTAAACCTTAAACCCTAAACCCTAAAACCCTAAACCTTAAATCCTAAAAACCCTAAACCCTAACACCTCTTTAATCCCTAAATTGTCTTTCATCATCATCCATCTTTTATCCTGAACGAAATTGGAATTTGTGTTTTCCCCTTTTTTTCATCAAATCTCCTTAAATAGAAACATTGTGTCATCGATTTCTTCATGTTTGCTCCTAGTCGCATACTTACCTTTCCCATCAAGTTTGATTCTGCTTTTAGGGCTAGAGAGAAAAGTAAATTGTCTTCTGGCAATTCCTTAAAATTCGCTGGAGTGTCATTACATTCCTTTATTCTGTGTGCCATACACCCACATCTAAAGCAAAAACCAGACAAATTTTCATACTTAAAAAGGACCCATAAATTTTCTTGCGAACCTACCAGAATGAAAATCCCTCGCCGTAAAGGCTTTTGCACATCTAACTCCACTTTAATGACAAAAATCCCTAATTAATTCTGAACTAATGATTCCTCCAAAAGTGGATCCAATCGCATGTGTAAGATTGTTCTTTTCGCATTCAAATGAAGACTACTTCTCTCCATCAGCTTGTCCAATTTTTTGAAAATCACCAAAATTCGTCTAAAAAGCCAATGCCTTCTTGCCAGTATTAATTCTAGATCTTTCTCATCATCAAACTCAATTGTAAATAGGTTTTGACCAGTAACTTTAATCTCAAATTTCTTTCTTATTTTCCAGATACTTTTTAATTGGGCTCAAAAGCTATTTGGATTGTAGGTTTTCGTCGTCCAAACCATCCCTAAGAGAGTCAACTTTCCTTTGGGAACCACCAATCAACTTTTAACTGTCAGTTGCGCAAGTTCTTCTAGGAGAGAGATGTCATCCCTCTCTATAGCTACCTTCGTCACCACCCTGCTCAGAACCCAACCACAATAGACCTGTTTCTATTGGAGACTACGAGAGCACTCTTGACTGTAAACTTTTATCTAGCTAAAAAAGAGTATTTAAAATTCCCTAGCACATTTGAATTTTGATAAACTTAGAGAATTTTTTTAGAGATATATTTGAGTAATTTAAATAATAATTTTATATAGCTTTTTTAGTTTATTTTTTTTAAAAAAATAAAAAAATTAGAAGGGTTTATTTTTTGTTATTCTTATATCTTTTAAGGGCTATTTAAATTTAATTTAAAAAAACATTAGACCTAACATGCAAATAGATCAAAAGTTGAAAAGCTAAGTTTAAGGAAAAAGATAAGGATAAAATTTCGTTTGAGGATAAATTTAGATGTGTTGATAAGGATGAATACAAGGATAAAGTCATCTATTCTAAAAACTAGATTGTGATAAAATAGAACATAATGGGCCTTTAATTTGGGCTAGCTCTCCTTCAGCTATGGAAATGGGCCAAGTTGATTAATCTCATAACATCATAAATGGACCTAAGGGATCAAGAAAAGGATGGAGACGAATTGGGAAAAATATTCCAATGGATCAAAGTGAGAGGATTCGCTTATCAAAAAATGAAAGGGGATTGGAAAAGTCTGGAGGAATCTGGAACTGGAGGGAAAAAAGGGGATTCTACAAGAGAAAAGAGGAATCTGGAACTGGAGAAAACATATTTCCAAGAGGGAATTCTACAGGAGAAGTTCAAGCATCACCTAAATTAGGATCGATGGCAACCAATTGGCTTGCCGATCAAGCACAATGAAAATCCTATGCTGAAACACCCGTGGTTTGGGGAATCCACAAGCAATGGTCAACTTCAGAATGTACTGAAGTTGTATAAACCCCAATTTTTCTTCTTTATAGAGATGAAACTTGATAATCATGAGACAAAATTAGTTAGAAGGCGTTATGGTTTCATGAATGGGATTGAGGTGGGGACGGATGGGAGTAAAGGTGATTTATGTTTAGCTTGGAAAAAGGAGGTGGATATTACACTAAGAAGTTTCTCTAGGAATTTTATTGATATGATGGTTAAGTCAAAGGAGATGGAGTTGGAATGGCGTTTCACGGGATTTTATGGATCTCAGTTTGCAAATGGTAAAAGCGATTCATGGAATGAGTTAAGAAGACTAAAGATGACTATTGATCTTCTATGGCTAGTTTGTGGAGATTTTAACAAAATTTTATATGATTTGAGAAAAATGGTGGATTACCAAGAAAAGAAAAAAGAATAGAACAGTTTCGGGAATTGAGCAGTTTCAGAAAACTCTTTTAGATTGTGGTCTATTTGATATGGGTTCTTCACGTCAATGGTTTACATGGAAAAAGAGGGAATCTACCGAAAACAAATATTAGAAAGAGACTTGATAGGGGAGTGGCGAATACAAGCTGGTTAGAGTGATTTTCACATACTTCAGTTCGACATTTACCTCATTCTTTCTCTGACCATTGTCCTCTTTTAATTTAATTAGAGAATGAGGACAAAGAGAAGAAAATTTTTTATTTGGAAGCTTGGTGGATTATGGAGGAGACCTTTGAGGGAGAAGTCCAAAGAATATGGAGTTTGACTAGTGGGGACTTGTTAAACAAATTAAAAAGCCTTGGTAAGGGTTTAATGGGATGGGACCGATGCATTTGATGGAAAAGAAATGAATTAAAAGCAAAGTTAAATATAAAATTAGAGGATTTAATGAATCCAGATTGACAAAATGAAATTTTAGATGATCTAATTGATACAAAAATTCAATTAAATTGGGAGATTGATAAGGAGGAAATGTATTGGGAACTAAGGGCAAGGATAAATTGGCTTAAGGCAAGTGATAAAAGCATGGAATTCTTCCATACCTTCTCAATGGAAAAAAAGGAATACAAAATTGTTTAGAGTTTGAAGATGGTAAGTCCACGAGTGAACAAATCAAGATGGCACATATCACTAAAGCTTTCTTTGAAGGTCTTCACATCAGAATAAGGGATGCCTAACACACAACATATTTTATCGGGGGTTGAGAAATGAATTTCCGATGAGATAAACTCTAAGCTAACGAAGTCTTATTCAAAGGAAGAGGTTTATGTTGCTTTGAAAGGAATAGGACCAACTAAGGCACCAGGTATTGATGGCTTTTCGACCATCTTTTTCCAACGATGCTGGCATATTGTAGGAAAGGAGGTTAGCATTTTCTATTTGAGTGCCCTTAATGATAATAAACATAGAAAATATGAATGTTACTAATATCGTTCTCATACCAAAAGTCCAAAACCCAACAAACATGACTAAGTTTAAACCCATTAGCTTGTGTAATGTCATATATAAATTGGAGGCAAAAATGATTGTCAACCGCTTTCAAAAGATTTTTGACTTTTGTATTGATAGTTCTCAAAGTGTTTTTGTTCCGGGCAGGCTAATATCGGATAATATCTTGTTGGCATATGAGATATTGCACATTTTTGGTCAAAAAATGAAAGGAAGTAAAGGTCTGATGGCCTTAAAATTAAACATGAGTAAAGCTTACGATAGAGTAGAATGGAGTTTTATAAAAGAGATGATGACCAAAATGGGTTTTGCAAAGGCCTGAGTGGATATGGCGATTAAGTGTGTATCAATTGTTTCTTATTCAGTAAGCATAAATGGACTGAAAGGAGACTCTTTTCGCCCTACAAGAAGGCTAAGGCAAGGGGACCCCTTAAGCCATTTTCTCTTTTTGATTTGCAGTGAGAGTCTATCCATTCTAATGCATCTTGTTGGTAGTAAGGGAAAATTAAAAGGGGTCAAGGCAAGTCAAATTGGACCTACAATGTCATTTACTCTTTGCAGATGACTACATTCTTTTTGGGGAAGCTACTACAAGAGTTGCAACTGTTTTTGAAAAATATATTGAAAGAATACGAAGATTACTCGGGATAATGTGTGAATTTTGAAAAATCTACAATTTTCTTCAATATGAATACTCGTGAAAGTGTACAAGTACAATTATCCAATGAGCTGGGAGTGAGATATTCAAATAATCTAGAGAAGTACTTGGGTTTTCCTAATGTGGTTGGCAGAAGGTAAAAAACATCTTTTCAAATCTTAAAGGACTGGATGAAAAAAAATTGACAACTGGAGTACACGATTCTTATCGCAATGAGGGAAAGAAGTCTTCATTAAAGAAGTCTTATAGTCTATTCCAACTTATTCTATGACTTGTTTTCTACTACCCAAACCATTATGTGAAGAATTGGAGGGAATAATTCCTAGGTTTTGGTGGCAAAAATCTCATGGAAAACATGGTTTACACTGGTGCACATGGCAAAAAGTATGTGAATTTTAGGAAAATGAGGGTTTGGGGTTTTAAAGCTTAACAAATTTTAATGTGGCCCTACTAGCAAAATAGGGGTGGAGACTTATTTCAAACTCAAATTATTTACTGGCAAAAGTATTAAAAGAAAAATATTACCCCAATTCGAAATTTTTATAGGTAAGTTTAAAACATAATGCTTCTTACACATGAAAGAGTATATGGGCGACGAGAAAAGTGCTTCAGGAAGGCAAGTGCTGGAGGATGGAAAAAGGTGATAATGTTTATATTTTTAATCATGCATGGTTACTAGGTTCTGATAATTACAGGTTAAGTCATCCAGTTGATAATTGCAATTTAGAGTATGTTGCTGAGCTCATTGATAATAATAAAAGAGAATGGAGGGAAGAGATAATTACCAATACTTTTGCTGCGGTTGATGCGAGAAGGATCCTTCAAATCCCACTGGCAGCAATTCCATATGAAGATGAACTAGCTTGGAGGGATGAGCCATTAGAAGCGTTCTCGATGCGCAGTGCCTACAAACTATTACAGATGGGGTATTCCTACTCCTTCCTACTCCTAATTTAAATACATTACAACTCATTTCTAGAGATTTCTATCGAACGCTATGGAATTTAAAACTCCTACCTAAAGTTCAAATTACAGTATGACGCATCTCAAGAAACTTCATCCCAACTAAGGTAAACCTTTATTTTAAAAGACTAGTAACAAACACAGAGTGTCCACGATGTGGGAAAGAAGCAGAAAATACACCACGTCTTCCTTCTCTGCCTTGTTGTAACAGAAGTACGGAGATTAGTGAATCTATAGTGGCTGATATACCAAATAATATTCAAGACTGGTTCGAATGGCTTACTTGGGCTTTTGATAATTGTCTAAACTCTTAGAGGCGAGTGATCTATGTCTCCTTTTGGGTCTTATGGACGGAGAGGAACAAATATGTGCATGAACGAATAAACAAATCAAGTAAGGATATGGCTTTTTTCATTCATAGATATATAAAAGAGTTGGACTACTTAGAGGAGAAAGGACTTGCCAAGGCGATAATCAAAGAAACATGGGTTCCCCCTTCTAGAAAGGATATAAAAATCAATTTCAATGCCAACTTTAATAGGGATCTCTTTAGAGCAGGCTCAGGAGTGGTTGCTATAGATGGAAGGGGCAAAGTGATCGCCTCCAAAGCAACCATCCATGAGAACGTCGGTTCGACTTTTGCAACAGAAGCATATGCATGTTTAGAGGTAGTAAAACTGGAGTTAAAACTAAAAGATCGTAAAATCCATATTGAAGGGGGCTCGATATCAATCATTAAGAAATGCATTTCAGATTCCAAAGACAAATCAGAAATATGTTCTATTATCCAAGACATAAAGGCTCTACAGAGAAAGTTTAGATTTCTCAAATTCCAACATGTTCGTTGCAAAGCAAATAATCTGGCAGACACTATAGCTACTGAAAGCTTGAAGAAAAGGAAAGGGTTTTACTTGGAAGGCTCAGTGCCAAGATATGCAGTTAAAGCACTAGAAGATGATTGGATCAGAGAACCAAACTGAAGTTTTTGAGGAAAGACAATGTTTGCTCCCTGGGATTCAAAAAATCGGAGAAGAAATGTTTTTTGGAGGAAATGAATATCAGGAAACTAGGGGAGCGTTTTGGACGAAAAATGGGTTTTTGGAAAAGATAAACCGTCGGGTAATTATGGCTGGATAGATGATGGGATGGATGATGGCTTTTTCGAGGAAGTGGGCTTTTAATGCTTTGTTTTTTCTTTAATAATGTTTTTTTCTCCTTCTCTCTTTTTAATGTTGTTATTGAAAACTTGTTAGGTTTCTATGGTGGGCTGTGAAGTGGCCTTTGGACATGAGGCTTGTTTCTCTGTTCATTTTTTTTTAATGACAGCCTAGTTCGATTTTGCTCAAAAAAAATGTTAGGGAATGAATTGAAAAGGTTTAAATTTAGATAAACACGAGAAAAATTTTTGAGAGATATATTTGAGTAATTTAAATAAGAATTTTATATAAAATTTTAAGTTTATTATTTTTAAAAAAATAAAAAATAAGGATTTATTATTGTTATTCTTATATTTTTAATGGCTATTTAAAGTTAATTTTAACAGGAACAGACCTAACATGTAAATAGACTAAAAGTTGAAAAATATTTACGGCGGCTTCACCTATTTTCCAAACAATCTAAAAAGAGAAATTGCTTCATAATGTCCCTGAATGTTTTATATAATAACACTTCAATCTATTAGTGCCAATTGAATTATTTATGTACATGACTTTTAAATTGGATGATAAAAAAAATTAGGTTAGTTTAAAAAAAAAGCCACAGTTGTGGAGAGCTCAGGAGGCGTATTGACATAGTACCCATTTGCCCACTTTGTAACAGCAAGGAAGAGGATGCTTAACTTCTGTTTGTCAAATGTAAATTTGCTACAGATGTCTAGTTTGAGTGGATCCAAAACTTCTTGGAAATGGGCAAAGATTATTTTTAGTACTGAAGGTCAAATTTTCTAAGCAAGATTCAATAACATCTCGTGCGCAATCTGGAGAACCTGTAACCAAGAGTTGTTCAAAAGAACTAAGACCTCACCCTTTTAAAGCACTTTGTCGAGCCAATCATTTGTTTAACCATAAAATGTGATGCAGGCTTATAACAGTGAAATACAATTATTGATCGAGGGCACCGCAGGCAAAGCCACCAGCAACGACAAATCAAGGAAACTACCACAGACAAATCAAATAATAATTAAAGGAATTTACAATCAAAAAAATATTTCTACCCCAAGGGCAAAGCAAAAAGTATTTAATTTAAAAATAAGAAAAACAAAGACCTTGGCCGGCTGGTCAACATCCTAACATTTCCTTGGTTTTGAACTCGATTGCAATGGCAATCGGCTCTGCTTCTCCTCCTTGTAAAACATATAACGCACCAAAACTTGAAGTCAAAAAATGCGGCGCATGAATCAGATTTTGGGCCTTTTCTTTAGTAAAGATGTGAGGAAGCAAAACCCTAATGATTTTGCTAAACCAGGTAATTACATTATTACTTTAAATTTTATTTTTATTTTTCGTTTTCGTGTTCCTTTTTTGCTTAGAAATACGTTTGCTGCTAAGCGTTAATTCGCCAGTCTTGGTTGCTTCTGTTTCATTAGAATTTCCGTCAATGACCCTATTAGTATATATATATTTGAATTTTGGGTGAGAAGTTGTAGTATTTATTGAAGCAAACTTTGTATGACAGTGTCTTCAACGGTACATACTGATGGTTAGAACTTGAGATTCCAATTTTGAAGTTTCAGGTTTAAATTTTTGGGATGGAAGTTGAGGTTTGGCCGTTTAGGCTGGGAAATTGTGGCTTCCATTATTTACCTCAAGACCTATGGACCTTGGAATTTACTAGGGAAAGTAAAGGAAAAGAAAGGAATGTTAAAAGAGAGAACATTATGTATGTTTATTTTGTTTCGATATATAAAATTAGTAAAGCAAAGTAATATTTACAATTTTTGGTTGGTTAAACTGAGAAAAGCCAAGGAAATGATTGATTATAATGATTTTTCCTAATTATGTCATTTTGTAAAATAATTTATATAAAAAATTAATAGGATAAAATGAAATATCACATCAGTAACCTCATTTTTCTTTTTCTAGCTTTTCCTTCAAGTTGGGTAATTAAAAACTAATGGTGAGTTTGAATGAGCGATTGGGTGCGGTGCGGTACGGTACATTTAGCTTATTTTTTGTCTCACGTTACAGTATCGTTACAGTATCTAATCTCACCGTCACCGCTATTTTTACACTAACCACAGGTAAACACACCGCCCATCCAAACTCACCCTAAGTAATTTAAGGGAAAGCTAGGGAAATTCAACTCCCTTTACTTTCCTTAAACTATTCAAACAAGGGAAATGGTGTTACTTTCCTTTTCTTAATTTTAATGCAATCCAAACATAGTGTTAGAGACTAACTTGAATTTGATCGTTATTTTACCTCCATAATCCTGGAGATAGATTCAATTTTGGGTTGCCCGATACACTAAATGTCTCTATAAGATTTTCCATTCTAAAGCTTTGAAAGCTTTTAGCTAGACTTTGGCAAATTTGGACACTGATACGAACACAAATCATGTTTAATTAGCATGATGTCAGCGTAATAAACACTATACTACACGTTTAAACTCAATCATATCAGTTAGCATGACAGTTTACTACATGTATTGCGTGGTATTGACATATTTAATAATCTTTTTCTTCTGTTTGTGTCTACACTGTTGATACGAAGAAAAGAGGAAACAGCATGCATGCATGTAATGCCTGGTCTTCTTTTTGGTTTTACTTGTAGCTCAAGCATATTTAGTTCTCCCAACTTAATACATAAAACACAAATATCTGTTTTTCTCCGAAAGTTGCTTTGGGTGTTTGGAACCATTTAAGGAATATGATCTGTTGAACTACACCTCATATCTCCAGTCCCCACTCTTGTTACATTTTGGTCAATGCAGGCAATAACCTTTTTTAACATTTGTAAATTCTATAAATTATTTGAGTAATCTTAAATCTTCAAACGTTTCCCTTTTGGGTAAAAAGGCAGGGATCTGGAGAACAATCAAGCTTCTTTATTTGAGAAGTTGCATTCATCCGATAGTGCAAAGCATGAACGACAACGAATTTTTGGCCCTCTTGCTGCTCTTGCGTTCAACTTAGTGGTTGCCGTTGGCATCATTTTCTTGAACAAATGGGTCTGTATGATTAATTTTGTGTATGCAACATAATTCTTTTGCTGCACTGTCTGTTTTAGCTGTAGCAGCATTCTAAAATTTCAATGCTCCACACTTTTTTGTTCATCCAGGTTCTTGAAAATGTTGGGTTCCAGTTCCCAGTATGTCTGACTGTTATTCATTATGCTGTCAGCTGGGCATTAATGGCGAGTTTGAAATTCTTTTCTATCCTTCCTGCATCTCCTTCCTCAGAGTTGGCCCCTTTATCTTTGTTTACTTTCGGATTTGTTAACTCTGTGTCTACTGGCCTTGCTAATGTCAGCTTGAAGTACAACAGGTGAGATAACAAGTTAAATAAGGGTTTTTTTACAAAATTATTATAAAAAAATAAAAAAATAACTAAAATATTATAACTTTTTTTTATTTACCAAAATATTATAAAATTTTTTTATTTACCAAAATATAACAAAGAAAAAAGAAAAAAAAACCTGACACAGCCTGATCAGGCCAATCACATTGGCGGCACCAAAGGTGTAGTTAATGGTAGTTTTAAGGACTTGACATGCAAATTTACCATTTTAAAATTTGAAAGGTAATTGTTGCTGTGCGCACTAAAATTGAAATATGCCTAACTGCCTTCTAAACTCTCCTTATTTATTATTATTTTTATTCCCCTTCAACTCATTTTTTATTTAATAACTCTATTTTAATTTATTAAATTTAATAGTTTATGTTTATAGATAAAATAGTTTATGTTTCTATTATTTTTTTCCTTTTGATTTAATATTAGTTAAGGGAATATATTAAATTTATAAAATTAAAATAGTTTAATTTAATAACTCTATTTTAATGTAATAAACTATTCTCATTTAATAACTCTATTTTAATTTTTAAAAAATTAAATTAAACTATTTTAATTTTAATCCTCTGAATTTAATATATTCCCTTAACTAATATTAAATCAAAAGGAAAAAAATAACAGAAACATAAACTATTTTATCTATTTATAAATTTAATATATTCTTAATAGACTTATAACATAAACATGTTAGACTAAATAATGGAAACATAAACTATTTTATCTATTTATAAATTTAATATATTCTTAATAGACTTATAACATAAACATGTTAGACTATTTTAATTAAAATAGTCTCTTAAGATATTATGAAACAACAAATTTTATATTTCAGTAAATTTTATATTTTAAATGAAAATAGAGTTATTAAATGAGAATAGTTTATTAAATTAAAATAGAGTTATTAAATGAGAATAGTTTATTAAATTAAAATAGAGTTATTACTTAATTAGAATTCTAAGTATCTTAATTATCACTTAACTAATATTAGATTTAATTAAAAAAATTAATAGAAATACCAGGCATGCTTTATTGAAAAACCAGAAGTAATAATAAAACTGAATGTAACCCAAATAGAAAAAATAAATTATAATTATATTATATACTCTTAATAACTCTATTTAGTAAATTTTTTAAATAAACTATTCTCATCAAATTATCAAAATAATACATAAAATGCGAATTAGTTTATACTTTTTTAAATAGCTTTATTTTAGGTAAAATATATTTACTTTAATAATAAAATAAATGGCTTTTATGAGTAAAAATCATAGATTAAGAGCTTATTTAACTACAAAAATAAGTTGAGGGCTTGTTTCTTAAATAAAAAAGTGAGTTGAAGGGAAATAAAAAGAAAATAATAAATAAGGAGGGCTTAGAAAGAAATTAGCCACATTTCAATTTTAGTGTGCCCCACACGCACAGCAGCATAATTCACTTTCAAAATTTAAAATGGTAAATTTGCATGTCAGGTCTTTAAAACTACCATTAACTGCCAATGTGATTGGCCTGATTAGGCTGTGTCAGGTTTTTTTTTCTGTTTTTTGTTTTTTTTGGTATATTTTGATAAATAAAAAAATATAATATTTTGGTAAATAAAAAAAAAGTTATAATATTTTGGTTGTTTTTTATTTTTTTATAATAATTTTGTAAAAAACCCAGTTAAATAACTAATTTCAGTTTCCTAGGTGACACCCTAGTTTATACGTTAATTCATTAGTTTTCCTCAGTGTGGGATTTTATCAGATGGCTAAGATTGCTATTACACCATTGATTGTCCTGGCAGAATTCATATGGTACAAGAAGAGAATTGCTTTCTCAAAGGTAATTTTCCGTTCCTGATTCTTTACTGTGTAATTGGTGTATTTTGATGTCTTGGTAAATACTTAAGTTATAATTAACAGAAATGATGAATACAAGAACATTCTTAACAAAGATTCATATTAATTTCTAGCTTTCTTCAAAATGGAGAAATATTCTGTTTCCATCACTGTCTTAGGAAATATTTATCTCATATTTGGATGGAATCAAATTGTTTATTGTCCCCATTCACTATTTCTAAATAATTTTTGTTCTGAATTACTGATTACATCTATATCTATATCTAGCTATGAGTAGTAGAGCTGTGTACTAATAGGGAATCAATAGTATATAGGTGTCTTGTTTCCGTTTCCCTTTTTAGTTAGAATTTTATTCCTAGATCATGATTTTCTTCTTATGAGACATTTGTTTTCGAACCTATTTGCCCTTGTGTCTCGGTGCAAATTGATCGTACATGCTAATTAGGGATTTGCTTGTTATTTTAGGACTTTGAAACAAGAAGCTAATTCCTCTATTATCAATATGATTTTCATTTATGAACAATAATTATAAGATCGAGTGCATGGTCATACTCATAATTCATTAGAATTGATTTTTTTTATAGTTCCTAATACGCGACATCATATGGAGTGAACTAAGAATGAGTTTGGATGGGCGGTGCGTTTACCTGCGGTTAGTGTAAAAACAGCGGTGGTGGTGAGATTAGATACTATAGCGATACTGTAGCGTGAGACAAAAAGTAAGCTAAACGCACCGCACCGCACCCAATCACTTATCCAAACCCACCCTAAATCTCAGCGTCTGGCTCATTGACCAAGAGCGTATATTCATGCCGTGTTATCGAGTCATAGGAATTACGTGCTAGTGATGTGTGCATGTTGTATCCCAAAAAATCATATGGGGTGAACTTCTTACTTAGGGTGCGCTAAATAAACTATTAATTTTTTTTTATTTCATTGAAAATAAAAATTTTTCAACATTTAATAGTTTAAGTGTTTGATAATCAAATTAACTTTTTACTTAATATAATATTTTCAATAGAAAAGTGTTGAATAAGATAAGCAGGTGGATAATTACTTATCATCGTGAAATTATTAGTTGTTTTTTTTAGAAAATTACATTTGAAATAATTATCTCTTTTTTTATTATAAAAAAATTAGATATTCAAATTATCATATTTAAAATTTATCCAAAACTATCAAAATAATGTATATTAATAAGATTAAATTAAGAAATAAATAACTTTCAGAAATCAATATTTACTTTTATCAAATATAATTATATCAATACTTAATTTTTACTAATTTATCAAACAATTTTTTAATATAAATTCACTACTTATAACATCCTGTACTAAAAATTTAACATTTAAATATTCTATTTATCAAACATCACTTTAGTGTTTGTCTTCAGGCTTTCTACATTATTGATGTTAAAAATAAGTTGGATTTGTTTTTCGTTAAAAGTTAATTTAATGGGATCAAGCGTCATACTGTTAAGCTCTGAAATTAAAGATTGAGTCATTAGACAATTTGTAGGAAAATCTGCTTAGATTATAGGGGCTTTCTTATTCTTGCCATGAGAATAAACTATGATGAAAATGTAGAACTCGTCAAAGCGAGTTCATAACCTTAAACTCGTTAGGAAAGAGCCTTAAACCTCTACAATTGGAATAAAAATACCATTTTGCCCCTTGTTTTGTCTCTTTGCATAATTTCTTCACAAATTTCTTCACAACAATAGATACTTATCAAATCCAAATATCATAATTAACATTAAACTCTTAATAATAATCCTTGTATGGTAAAAGTTACACTTTTATCCTCTTCTCAACAAAAATAGAAATTTTACAATTTAATCCATATATTTTAGAATCTTTTTCATTTTATTTCCTAGAGTGGTTTTCATCGCACTAATACATATTCCAATTTCATTCTCATGCCAAATAATCGGTAATAATTCTTATTTCTTTTTTGATTAAATTTGCACTTTAATTCTCCAATTTTTTCGAATTTACAATTTATTTCTTTTGGCACATGTCCATGTCCACAATACTATTCATCGAACTCATCCCTAATATCAATTTTCCTTTTGTAAAATTTTTATCTGACGCAATTTTTAATTTTTTCGTCATTTCATTGTATCAAATCTCAGAACAGTACTCTGTCTTATTGAAAATTTGGGGGTGTTAAAAAAACTTATGATAATTTTGAGTTGTCCGCTCCTAACCAAACTTATAGTAATAACTACTTTATAAATAGGTTTACTGTGCAAAGTTGCTTCTTTATATTAATTAATGCTAACTTGGTCGTCATATTCTTTTACTTTAATTCTTGAGGTGCCAGTCATCTTGTTTGATTGTAGCAAAAGTGACCCAAGTTCTTTTTTCGGCATTCTGATCAAGCATGCACAAAAGGAGAACCCTAGTGTTATTGTCTCGAGTCTGGGATTGAGTCATAGGACGAGTAGCTTAGAATCAGATTCGAGGACAGGGTCTTTACCCTTATTTTGATTCCTATTTTCGCCTACCGTAGTGGAATTCTCAGGTAGTTGCTTACCTTGGAACTTTAAATGAGTTGTCTACTTTTAATTTACCGAAACTTTCAACTTATTTTATGGATGAATAATAAAAGAGATCTCAAAATTATACATAAATTTTAGTTAAATGTGTAATTTTATATATAAAATTTTGATTTGATTCAATTATCATAAATTATTAACATAAGTATTGATATTACATCATTTTATGTTTATATATTACATATACACATAATTATATTTATCCCATATAAAAATAAATTAATATATTTATTTCTTTGAATATATATGATTGAATCAAAATTAAAGTTTCATGTATCTATTTGAATCACAATTAAAGTTTTATGTGTATAATTATACCAAATCAAAATTAATGTATGAAATTGTATATTGAATCAAGATTCATGTATAATTTTGAAATTAAATATTCTAATTCATTAGGAAAATTTTATTAAAACTAGTAAGGAAATTTCAGGGAATAGAAATTAGAATCAAATCAGAATACCAATCAAATTCCTTAACATTACTCCTTTCCTGGAGAAAAAGCTTGTCCTCAAGCTTGAAATCAACTGGCCCTTGTATCTGTTGTTATCTCTGTTGGTTCATTGTCCTTTATTTCCAACTAGAAAAGCTTTTTGCATTGATTGGGCTTGCGCATATAGCTCATCACAATTGTAACAAAGTCCTTTTGCACGTTGCTCAGTCATCTCTCTGCTTGTCAGTGTTTTAACGAAGGTAGAAGGGGCATTGCTAAATTTGGGTGTAGCTCGCGTTCTTTTGTCCAGAATCATCTTAGTTGTTGTTTGTGTAATTTTAGAATTCTAGACAGCAGTAGGATTATCAGGTGGGTTTGTTCCTGTTAGTAATTTTTTTCTCAAATAGCCTTTCTAGACTCATCTCTTGAACTAGATTGGGTCGGTGATGTAATTCCACATCAGCTCTGATGGATTCGATTAAGCCTGAAGTGAACAAGTCAACCTGTTGATTGATAATAAAGGATACAAGGGAACCGATTGGTTCATCTGATCCATACCTCAAGACCTTTTAAAATTCAGAATGTGTTTTCTAACGACGCAAATATGCATCTGCCGAGTTAAAGAAAAAAGTAGACCAAAATACTTTTTAAGTACTCTGAAGATTGTATCCTTAGAAGAAAGTTAATTGTGGAATCGAGCTTCCGATTGGATGGAACATTTTAAGCTAATGAATCAACAATCAATTTAATCGGATTAGAGGTTATTAACATGATCAAAAACAGTGAATTCAAACTTAATTTCTCAATTGACAGTACTAATCCAATAACTTTGATTCCCAACAACACTTCCAATAGCAAACTCAAGTGTCGGCAATTTGCTTTTCGTTTTCTTTCTTTGTTTAATTCCTCCTATCCTATGAAATCTTTCAGGTGGTTGCATTAACTGTTGTATCCGTTGGGGTTGCTGTTGCTACTGTAACTGATTTACAATTCATCTTCCTCGGTGCTTGTGTAGCAATGGCATGGATAATACCTAGTGCAGTCAATAGAATACTTTGGTCCAACGTGCAACAACAACAAAAATGGACAGCATTGGCGTATGTTTCATGTTCCCCTGAGCTTATTTGGCAGTTTTAGATTGAGGGGAATAAATGTAGCCTGCGAAAAAAGATTCTACTTTTGGATGTTTGGATGGGATGCAGATTTTAAAGTAATATTTGCTTGTTCTCTTGATAGGAAAGATTGAAAAGTTCCTTTCGGAGATAAGACTAATCCTTTCTTGTTCTCACTATTCCTTTCCCAATAATATCCAAACATGGTCATGGTTACCAGCGTGCAAGAAAATATTTCTTTTCCTTTACGTTGATTGTCTTACTGAAATATTTCAAAATTTCTCACTGGTTTAAGTTGTGAATCTGTTGAACAGATTAATGTGGAAGACTACACCAATCACTTTGGTTTTTTTGGTTTTTATGATTCCTTTGGATCCTCCTGGTTTGCTTGCGTTCCATTGGAGCTTCGGCAGTATATCAGCCATTCTCATGTGTGCTTTTCTTGGCTTCTTGCTTCAGTGGTCAAGTGCTTTGACACTTGGGTAAGTTCCAATTAAGCTAGTTTTTAGTTTGATCCATGCTGCAACTTGCTATCATTGATGTTTACGACTTGCCATAATATCATCTTTTTTGCTTTATGGGGTTGGTTTTTATCTTACTGTGATTTTTCCCCTCTAACATAGGATAAGTATTCATGGCTGGCTAGGTAGGAGGTCCAGGACCGGTTCTTTTTGTTCAAAGCAAAATGACTTTTTGAAAATGATTTTTGCATTTTCTGATGTTCATTTGACTGAAAATTAATTGTAAATTAAATCTTGTTCTCTGACACTGTCCTCGGAATAAGTGCCCAACTGCTCATGGCCATGAGTAGGCTAGTCATCAAATCTGCAAACTTAGTTCAATTTTAACCTGGATTTGACATGATTTTTTAGATTGAGACTTCACTTGAGTCCTCTATTATTATATTAATTAATAAAACAATGTTTGCTTTTAGTGTTTTTTTAAAGAATAAAAATATTTAATACTGTAATTTTCAGTATTTCTATTTTGAATATATTTGAAACACATTTATATTCTAATATTATATATTATTTTGATAATGTTGTAACATTTATTTCTATATTAATATTTGAAAAAAAAAGTAGAAATGATATTTTAATAATTATTATAATTTTTAAATATTACTACAACTATTTTTTTATTAATTAAGTAGCATTATTTAATATGTGTGTGTGAGTATTGTTATTTGAAAAAGAAAATTCAAACAACTAAAAAAAATCTCAAATTTATATCATACTATTAAACAGTATGATCATTCAGTGAAAAGTTAGAATTAGACTTTTGAAGACTTCAACTTTATTATGACTAAGCTATGGAATTTTTGGCGTGATGGAGTAATGAGGTCATTTTCATTACAAAGCTAAGTGATAAAGAGATAAAGAATGATTTATACAATAAAAGGGTCGATATTTAAATAAGTCCTTATAGTTTCTTTTTTTCCCCATACAAACCCCTATTTTTAGCACTCATAAAAACCCTTAGTTTTAATTAGTTTGACACATGAAATTTAAATTGACAAAATTACATGTAAAAGTAGTTTTTAATTGAACAGACACATACGATTATTTATTTATTTATTTATTTTATCACAGATCTATTGATTGTAAAAAAATTCAGTATGAATGCTTACCACTAAATGTACCGTATTAAAACTATTTTAATCTAATAAAATTTGAAAAAAAAAATGAAAATTTTAAAATTGTTTAAGATTTTATTGGATTAGTTTTAAGGAGATGCATTTGATTATAGACTTTCATATAATTGAATACTTTGGAATAAATTGATTTATGATAAAATAAAAAAAGGTAATTTTCTTTACTTATGCGTTTGTCCAAGTAAACAAATAATTTTTATGTAATTTTGTTAGTTTAAATTTCATGTAATCAAACAATGCCAACAAATTAAAACTAAGGTATTTTATGAGTATATGTTAATGAATAGGGCTTATTTAGGTAAAATAAAACTGCAGAATTTATTCAAATAAGCTGTTATAGTTTAAAGGGTTTTTAAAAAAAAGCATTTAAGCCTTATTAAATTATTATAAAAATGAATTTAGAGTAAAAAATAAATGAATATAACAAATTAGGCAAAATATGAGAAATTAGAGAAATGAAAACAATGTGGAATAATTAAAACAGACATAACATAAAAACTGTACAAATGTGTCAAAAAAATAATAGCATTCCCGCAACAGGGTGCAAGCGTTTATCTAGTATTAAAAGAAAATGCTTATGTTTTCAGAAAATCTTTAACTTTTCTAGAAAGTACATTTTAGAGTTAATTAATATGAAACAAACGTTGTAAGTAGACATAATAAAAGAAGTCGGATTTGATATTTTCTGATTTTTCAAGATGCATAAAAAATTTGGACGTCTAAAGTGGAATGGTGATAAAATGTACAAAAAAAAGGAAGGAGAATTATTTGCCCGTATACCTCATGTGTTGTTTGGTTCATGTTCAGGGCTACATCTGCTATATCCTCTGTGGTTCTTGGACAATTCAAAACTTGTGTTATCCTCCTCGGAAATTATTATCTTTTTGGTTCAAATCCTGGCACAACCAGTATTTTTGGTGCGTTTATAGCCATTGGTGGAATGTCCTTTTACACATACCTTAATATACGTGCTATGAAGCGGTAGTCAGGGTCATTGTTGCCCCAGACGAAGGAACTGGAGAGGACATGTTACAAAAACTACTTAAAAACTTCATGCTGATTGCATATATGCCACTGAATGCCAAAACTCTGTAATAGTTTAAACTATTGCTAATATCATTATTTAAAATAAGCATGATTGAAGTAATCTACTAAAAGAAAAATTAAGATTGAAAATTCCTTGATATTCAACTTTGACAACAAATAACGTTGGTGTTGAGCATGGTAAAGCAAAGATCGTCGAGGTTTTCTTCAATTTTTGTATAAGATTTTGGGACGTTTTTGGTATCCTTATATGCTAAAATTGTATTTTTGCTGATTGTTATTTTGGTGCTTACAAAAAAATTTGGTTGTTTTGTTCAGAAAGTGGGATACATTTGTTCTTTTCAACCCAAACTTTTTTTTTCTGAAAAAAAAATATTTACACAAAAAATAATTTCTAAAAAAACAAAAAACAAAAAAAAATTATTTGTACACATTTCAAGCCCAAAATTTTCAAATTTGGTTTTCACTACTTAGAAGAGGCCGCCCTTAATTCTTGAATGAAAATTTTAAGTTGATTCACAACTTTGGGATTTTGAGATTTTGGAGTTAAATCAAATTTCCTTTTACTCTTAGTTTAAGTTTTCATTTATTTCAATTTTCTTAGTTTAAGTTTTCATTTATTTCAACTTTCTTTGCTTCTATTACGCACTACAACAAAACAGGCCTATCGCGACACTTTTTTTGACTTAAGACATGCAAAAAAAAGTTAGCATAGATCACCTCGACGCTTCTGAGAATGTCGTCTATAGTGCAGTTGGCATAGGTCTCGTGACGGTTTTGAAAAAGCGTCAGCATAATTCAACGTAAGCTGACCTTTATTGAAGGGTTGACAAAAACTCGTCTAAGGCAACCTTAAAAAAAGTCAAGATAGGCTTTGTCTAAGGCAACCCCATCTAACAACCTTAAAAAGTTTAGAATAGCCTTATTTAAGACAACCTTAAAAGGGTTGAGATAACCTCGTCTAAGGAAATCTTAAAAAAGTTGAGATAGATATTGTCTAAGACAATCCTAAAAAGGTTAGACTAGACATTATCTAAGACAACCTTAAAAAAAGAGTTAAAATAAACACGTTTAAGATAACCTTAAAAAAGTTAAGATAAACATTGTCTAAGGCAACCTTAAAAAAGATTGAAATAAACCCATCTAAGAAAACCTTAAAAGGGTTGGATAGACATGTCTAAAGCAATTTTTTTCTATTTTTTATTATTTGAATATTAATATATTTTCGTAAATATTTACAGTGAACAATGATAAAAATTATGCTTTAAATACAACTAAAAAATATAAAATTAAAATAAAGATTGAATGTTCACTACAAAAATCGATCCAACAATCAAAATACACTAACATTTAGTCGAAATGTATACAACCAACATTCAACCCAATGTACAGAAGTAAACAAATGAGTCTGAAAATTCTTGCAAGTGAAGATAACCCATGAATCATTCCAAATTTATTGTTCATGGCTGCAAGCTTTGGATTAGTCTTTGCAGTTTCCTGATTCTTCGACCATCCAATTTTGGCATAATGTTTGCTTCTCTCTCCACTTTGTGCCTTTGCTTCATCATCTGCAATATCATACATAATCATATCACAAAGGCATTTACATTTATCCGACTTCAATTCAGCAAATCAACAAGAAAGCCAAGCTAAAATAACAAAAGCTATATCCAAAACTGTAGCAATTAATTGACTTATTTCAAAGGTTCCTAAGAAAATGTAAAACACAAACCAGAAAATGCTTAACGTTGTCAACTCTTGTGCATCATTTAACACAAGCATCCACTCCACTGAATTTTATACTACCATTCTAAAAAATTTATAAGCCTTAACATTTTAGACTTGAAATTACAGAAAATAAAAATTCTTTTTCATTTGTCAACCAGAACCCTAGAAATGAAATTGAATTTCACACATTTATATTAATTAACATGACATCTCAAAATTCAAATTTCTATGATCAACAGGAACTAGATAAACCCAATGAGTAACCTCAATGGTCATGGGAGTAAAAACGAACAAATTGGATAGATTGAAGGCAAATATTTTGACATTTAAAAAAAAAGAAAAAAGACAAAGGCCAGAAAGGCAGCCACAGAATTGTGTCTACCAAATCCGAATGAATTCGAAATTGCTGAGAATCATAAATAACTTGGTTAGAATTATTGGGCTCTGGTCTAAATCAACTGAAACAGGATAGGATTAGGATTCAGGAGTCTTACCAACATTAACTTCGTGTTGTTTCTTTTGGTTGGCCACAGTGTCAAACTCAACTAAAGGCTCTGGATTCTGCTTTAAACAAATGCATACAATAGATCACTTCATCTATAATAATAAAGCCAAATGTGATCCAGAAAATCATTGTCGGGGATTGGCAATACATGGTACATTAAACAAGCAACTAACACCTACAAATTGATTTATCAAGGGATGCAACCATCTTGTGGCAATGGCTTCTAAACCACTCGATGCGCCCAGACAATTCCCTATCATGGACCGAAACAAGAAGCAAAGCAATTAGCCAATTGCAAGGTAGCAACATTAGAGTACACAATCATCTCAAAATTTGTAAAACTAGGGAGAAAGAGAAGGTACATTTGATGCATTGATTTTGATATCTGATGTATTCTTGAATACCTTTTTAATAGCATCGATCTCAACTAGGTCACCAGCAAGAGTAGAAGTTGCATTGCATTGATGTAGTTAACCTGAAAAATAAGACTTGCTTATTTTGCACAATTTTCACTTCTGAAATTATGCATAAGTTTCAGAAAATAATTACATTCTGAACCCTATTTGCACTTTTGCATATGAAGTAACACCACCACTTAAGTATCTTATCCATTAGGTCAGTTCTCTTTGTAGTCTAACTTAAAATGAAGCCTCGATCTAATTGGATAATATGACAAGTGATGAAAGAGAAGGTAACTAGATACACTTTTCAAGGAGGCTCAACTCAAAGAATGCTGCTATGTTTAACATAAAACAGAGAATTTTGGAGCTTGAATTTAGTTTTTCTAAAAAAGACACAGGAACTAATGGACAACAACAATATTCAATGCTACAAAGCACATTTGTTCAAAATCTAAAGGCATTGCACTCCAATTTAATCACATTGACAGAAAACAAAAAAGAATAGTAAAACGAAAGTCCAACTACGATATTAGGAACCTAGCAACATACGAAGAGAGAACAAATACAAAGCAATAGATCAGTAAATTTTATAAATGAAACACGAAATATTTCCCAAAAATGCAGCTCATTAATCACACAAATATCAAAACTAAGAAGCGAAGCAGTTAAGCATACAACAGCAACATATAAAATAACATAAACATACAAAATTGGAAAGAATTAGGGTTTAAAACTCACTCGACAAGAAATCTCTTAACGAGGCTATGAGGAGAACGCCGGAGGTCGGAAAGGTAGGGGAAGGGTCCAGTGAGAGAATGTCCTTGGCCAGTTTAAGAGACGAAAGCTTCACCGCCAAATCAACACAGATAATAAAGCGAGAGGCCGATATGCCCGTATGGTAGTGTATGCTAATCTGTAAAAGCCCTTGAACTCTAAGGTTTTGATTAATGGAAATATTCAACGTATTGAATATGAATCTCTGCTAGTCGTTTGTTTCTCTTGTGACCGTTACAGTCACTTCAAGGAAAACTACGGGTAAGGAAAAACACGACGTCGGACAAGGAAAGTGTTGTTACCGTTACGGTGGCGAAAAACAGAGCCTTTGGGCCCTGGATGCTGGTGGACCGTAAGTCTAAGCATCAATCAAGAAGCCAAAAACTCTGGGAAAGATTAATCAAGGAGAGAAATCGTCGAGATCTACGTTGAAGGCTTTGGAAAAAGGATAATGATTTTAGCCTATTTGATGCGGAAACCCGGATCTAGACACAAGAGAAACACAAATTAGAAATAAAACGAGAATAAATAAAAAATTAGTTAAATAATAAAAAAAGAGAAAAAAAGAGATAGATTTGCCCTATGGAACCCTTGGTTAACTTGTAACCAAAAATACCAATGATTGAGCGGCTCCCTACGAAACCCCTAGAAGAAGAACCTGTAGAAACACCGATGAACGGGAAAGAAATTTGAATATTTGTAACTCTGAAATACCTTCGAAAGTAACAAACTCCAAACTAAATAGCAAGAGAAGAATCACTCTACTCTCAAAAATTTGCCTCACACAAATTTAGAAGAAAACAAATACTCTCTTTTAATTCGACCCCCCAATGTGTAGAAAGCAAGCCTATTTATAGGCAAAATACACGAGTAATTGAACCCTAATAAAACTCTTTAAAATTATCTAAGAAAATAAATAAATAATAACCTAACCAATAAAATGACTTAACTTATAAGTGATGTGTCCCAACCAATGAGAATTAAGTAAATAATAATAATAATAAGATATATAAAAGATTAATCCACCAATTTATGGGCTTTCACTATTCCAAGATTGGTCTAGTGAATTGCATTCCCGTATTTGTCAACGTCACGAACATGATGAATTAAATTTTTAGCAACAAAGTCTTGGACAAAAGCATTCATCTTTGATTTTAATTGTTGTGCCTTGCTTCGAGTGATTGGACCACTAGGAAAAACAACCCCTTGAGTGTCACCTCCTTGGCTCGTATCATTCTCCCCCTCTTCAAGAAGATTCATCCTCGAATCTGAACCTACATCAAATCCAAAAGGAGAAAGATCAGAAACATTGAAAGTAGCACTAACACTATACTCACCAGGAAGATCAATGCGATAAGCATTGTCATTTATTTTCTCGAGTACTTGGAATGGTCCATCTCCTCGTGCATCAAGTTTATTCTTTCTCTTAGAAGGAAATCGTTCCTTCCTCATATGCACCCATACCCAATCTCAAGGTTCAAACAAGACTTGCTTTCACCCTTTATTAGCTCGATATGCATTGGACTCATTCTTTTTCTCAATGGCTTTACGAGCCTTCTCATGGATCTCTTTCACTAAATTAGCTTTCCTTTCACCATCTAAATTAGCAATCTCATTCAAAGGTAAAGGAAGCAAATCTAAAACAGTAAGTGGATTAAAGTCATATATAATCTCAAAAGGAGTAAAACCTGTGGAAGAATGAACAGAACGATTATAAGCAAACTCAACATAGGGTATCCATTCTTCCTAAGATTTAACATTCTTACCTATTATGGCTCTAAGCAAAGATCCCAAAACTCGATTTACCAACTCAGTTTGACCATCAGTTTGAGGGTGGCATGTAGTAGAGTAAAGTGGTTTAGTACCTAACTTACCCCATAACACCTTCTAAAAGTGACTAAGAAATTTTGCATCTCTATCGGAAACGATAGTCCTTGGGATTCCATGTAATCTCACAACTTCATGAAAAAATAGATCGGCAACATGGGTTGCATCATCAGTCTTATGGCATGGAATGAAATGAGCCATTTTAGAAAATCGATCCACAACCACAAAGATGCTATCTCTTCCACGCTTTGTCCTTGGTAAACCTATTATAAAATCCATTGAAATGTCAGTCTAAGGTGAACTAGGAACAGGAAGAGGAGTATATAGACCATGAGGCATCACAGTGGATTTAGCTTGTTTACAAGTAATGCAAGTAGACCAAATTTTCTCAACAAGTTTTCGCATGTTAGGCCAATAAAAATGCTCATGTAAAACATCATAAGTCTTAGTGACTCCAAAATGACTCATAAGACCACCACAATGAGCCTTTCGAACCAACAATTCTCGCATTGAACACTTTGGTAAGCATAGTCTATTATTTCGAAAAAGATAGCCATCATGCTTATAAAATTTGTGAAATGCACCATGTTCACATGCGTCATAAATGCTTGCAAAATCAAAATCAGTGGCATATAAATCTTTGAGATACTCAAAACCTAATAACTTAGTATGCAAAGTACTAAGTAAAGTGTACCTCCTTGATAGAACATCAACCACAATATTATCTTTACCTTTCTTATACCTTATAACATAAGGAAAAGATTCAATGAATTCAACCCACCTCGCATGTCGCTTGTTCAACTTACCTTGTCCCTTTAAGTGCTTAAGTGATTCATGGTCAGTGTGAATCACAAACTCCTTTGGTAAAAGGTAATGTTGCCAAACTTCTAATGCCCTTACCAAGGCATACAACTCTTTATCATAGGTCGAATAGTTCAAATGTGCTCCACCAAGTTTCTCACTAAAGTAGGCTAGTGGTTTACTATCTTACATAAGGACGGCACCTATACCTACACCAGAAGCATCACATTCAATCTCAAAGGTCTTTTCAAAATTAGGTAAAACAAGAATAGGAGCATTACACAATTTATCTTTAAGTTCATTAAATGCTAATTCTTGCTTATTTGTCCAATGAAAAGATACATCCTTTTTAATAAGTGCAGTTAAAGGCGAAGCAATTGTGGAAAAGTTACGAACAAACTTGCAGTAGAAACCAGCTAACCCAATGAAAGACCTTACCTCAGAAACAGTTTTAGGGATAGGCCATTCTTTAATTGCCTTTACCTTCTCATCATCCACATAGATTCCTGTAGAACTTATCACAAAACCCAAAAAACAAGCTTATCCATACAAAAGGTGCATTTTTCAAGATTAGCAAAGAGTCGTTCATGCCTTAACACATCCAATACTAATTTAACATGCCCAACATGATCATTCAAAGTTTTTCTATAAATCAGTATGTCATCAAAATACACAATGACAAATTTTCCTAAAAAAGGTCTAAGTATGTGGTTCATTAATCTCATGAATGTGCTAGGAGCATTAGTTAAGCCAAATGGCATGACTAACCACTCATACAGGTCATACTTAGTCTTAAAAGCAGTTTTCCATTCATCACCTTGTTTCATTCTTATTTGATGGTAACCACTTTTTAAGTCAATTTTAGAGAAAATGCATACACCATTAAGCTCATCCAACATATCATCTAATCGAGGAATTGGATATCGATACTTTACCTAATCTTGTTGACAGCACGACAATCAACACACATTCTCCAAGAACCATCTTTTTTTGGGATGAGAAGTACAGGGACCTCACAAGGGCTTAGACTCTCACGAATCAACCCTTTCTCTAAGAGATCTTCAACTTGCCTTTACAACTCCTTAGTTTCTTCAGGATTGCTTCGATAGACTGGTCTATTCAGAATACTCGAACCAGACACAAAGTCAATTTGATGTTCAATCCCTCGTAAATGAGGTAATCCCTTAGGCATTTCAGAAGGAAATACATCCTCAAAATCCTGCAAAAGATCAACAAAACAACTAGGCAAATGTGTATTAGGGTTAGTCAAAACAAAGTTTTCCCTAAACCTAAT
Source organism: Gossypium hirsutum (assembly GCF_007990345.1). Lineage (NCBI taxonomy): Eukaryota > Viridiplantae > Streptophyta > Magnoliopsida > Malvales > Malvaceae > Gossypium > Gossypium hirsutum. The sequence goes on along the minus strand of NC_053447.1, from coordinate 45,809,353 downwards.
AATTACAAATGTTTGTTTTGTACAAAGAGCAAATTTGATATCTCGAAACCTAGCGAATAAACTCACTCTCTCATCTCGTGTCTTGTGTGTGCAATCACTCACCAATGTTGGGCCTTTAAGTTGGCTTTTAACACTAAGGGCCTCTTTACCCTCATCCTTTTTCAATGATTTTACCTCACTTCCCTTACCCATCTCACTAGCAAGTTTGAGTTGATAATTGTAGACTTCTTGAGGAGGAAGTGGAGCCAAAGTAAACTTCTTTCCAAGGAAAACAAATATACATTGGTTAAGGAAACCATCATGATTTACTCATCGATCAAACTGCCATGGCCGTCCAAGTAATATGTGCCCAACTTGCATTGGAACAATATCACACAAAACTTTATCAGAGTATCTACCAATGGAAAATGAAACTAAGCATTGTTTAGATACTTTTACCTCTCCACTATCATTCAGCCATTGCAAGCGGTATGGCCTTGGATGCTTCACACAAGGTAGGCCAAGTTTCTCAACAAGGGAAGAACTCACCACATTGGTGCAACTCCCACTATCGATGATCAATGAACTAGGTTGTCCACCAATCAAACATCTCGTATGGAAAATGTTATCTCTTTATTCGCGTCCTTCCTCTTTAAACTGGACATTTAAAGCCCTTCGAGCAACAAGTGCTTTCTCACCATACTTCAAGTATTCTTCATACTCATCATGAGTATGCACATCATTAGCATCTTCCAAAGGAGGCATCTCATCTTCGTTATTAGACTCAAAATCAACCTCGCCATCTTCTCGAATCACCAATGACTTTTTATTAGGGCATTCTCGAGCATAGTGACCCCTTCCTTGGCATTTGAAGCAGGTAATATCTTTTGGCTGCTTAATGGCACTAGCAGAAGTAGAAGAAGTAGATGGAGCTCGATTAGTAGAAGTAGAACCTTTAAATGAATTAGGCATACCTCTATCTTTGGAGTAAGTTCTAGGCTCATTTGGCTTGAACCGTACATCTCTCCCATTCCACAATCTATCATCTTATTTTTGCCAATTTCCTCTCCAAGCAGGATTAGAAACTGAACTAGCACCCCTCGTTGTCCCTTTCTTTCGTAATTGCTTTTCAATGGTGAGTGCGGTTTGAAGCATCTCTTCAACATCCATGTAGTGTTGTAACTCAACTCGATTTGCAATCTCAAGCTTTAGGCCGACAAGGAATCTAGCCATAGTCACCTCAGCCTCTTCAACAAGATTGGCTCTAATCTGAATAGTCTCCATCTCTTTGTAGTAGTTATCCACAGATCTATCTCCTTGAACAAGATGTTGGAGTCTTTTATGGAGTTCTCGATAATAGTATGGTGGAACAAACCGTTTTCACAAGATGCACTTCATTTCAACCCAAGTAGTAACAGGTTGCTCTCTATAAAGAATCCTGCTTTTACATAATTGATTCCACCATGTTAGTGAATAATCAATGAACTCAGCGACAGTGTATGTTACCTTTTTCTCATCAGAGTAATTGTAACAAGCAAAGACTGCTTCCATCTTTTCCTCCCAATCAAGGTAAACATCAGGATCATTCTTCCCTGAGAAAGAAGGAAATTTTGGTTGGGGTGTCATTGTTTCGTTCCAACCTTTCTCTAGGTACATACTCGGACTCAAAGTCATCATCAAAAACATGGTCCTCCCTTCGTTTAAAAGTTCGATCTCACGAATTTGATCGGCTGATAAAGGCTTCGTTCAACTTCTTGTAATTATCGGCAATGTATCTCTCTTGAGTTGTAAGTTTTGTATCAAGATACTCCCTTTGCTCTTGTAACATCTGGGTCATGGGATGTTTGAATTGAGTTTGCAACTTTTTCATCTTTTTTTTGTAATAACTCAACCAAAGGATCGTTCTCTCTTTTTTGCTCATCCTCTTCATTTTTACTAGTTTGGGATCTAGTGAGCGGCATGGTATCTGTGAAAGATCAAACAAACAGGAACAAGAAAGAAGAAATAATAATAACCTCACTCGTTAGCTCTCAAAAGAATAACTCTCTGAATGATTCAAAACTTGTAAATATGTTTGGAGAGGGTTACTAATCAAGATCAAATAACGGAGGTGCAAACTTCAAAGAAATAATAAAGACCCTAATTGCTCTAAGAGGCCAATAAACTTGACGAGGCAATTTGTAATGGAGGCTACACGGCTGAAGGAATTGTGCGTGCCTTTAATATCTGCTAACACAAGAAGAAACAAAGTGTTAGAAAGCGTAAGAGAAACAAAAAATGTAGACCTGCAACAATCCCTAACTCTAGAGTCAAAGAAAAGCTTTAATAAGAAGAAAACTTAAGAAAACTCTACCCAGATTTAAAAAAAAAACAAAAATCGGAAACGTTTGGTGTCTTAAGATTTTCAAAAATTAAAGCTTTAATTATACTTGAGTCAAGAAAAGAAGAAGGAAAAGAAATTCAATTTTGGGAAAAATAAAAATAATAACAATAATAGGAAAAGAAGAAACCTACGTATGAAAGGTAGGCAACTTTTTTTTGCGATTTTTTTTGCGCTTTTTGCTTCTTCTTTTTGCTGTTTTTTTTCAAAAATAACACCGAATGGCCTAAAACTGATACCAACTGATGCGGAAACCCGGATCTAGACACAAGAGAAACACAAATTAGAAATAAAACGAGAATAAATAAAATTAGTTAAATAATAATAAAAAGAGAAAAAAAAGGATAGATTTGCCCTATGAAAAAAAAGGATAGATTTGCCCTATGGAACCCTTGGTTAACTTGTAACCAAAAACGCCAATGATTGAACGGCTCCCTACGAAACCCCTAGAAGAAGAACCTCTAGAAACACCGATGAACGGGAAAGAAATTTAAATATTTGTAACTCCGAAATACCCTCGAAAGTAACAAACTCCAAACTAAATAGCAAGAGAAGAATCACTCTACTCTCAAAAATTTGCCTCACACAAATTTGGAAAAAAACAAATACTCTCTTTTAATTCGACCCCCCAATGTGTAGAAAGCAAGCCTATTTATAGGCAAAATACAAGAGTAATTGAACCCTAATAAAACTTTTTAAAATTATCTAAGAAAATAAATAAATAATAACCTAACCAATAAAATTACTTAACTCATAAGTGATGTGTCCCAACCAATGAGAATTAAGTAAATAATAATAATAAGATACATAAAAGATTAATCCACCAATTTATGGGCTTTCACTATTCCTGTGACACCCCTAATTTGACCCTAGTCGAAAAGTGGTTTCGGGACCACAAAATCGAGTCATAAAAATAATTAGCCGTCATATTTTATGACTATTATATGTGAATACGAATGTGTGAAAGTTTTAAGCTTTGATTTAGTAAATTGCATGTGAATTTAGTCAATAGGACTTATGTGTGACACTTTTGAAATGTGATAGGTCAAAACATAAGGATTTATTAGTGCATGAAATAAAAAGGGTGGACTTGCATGTCAATTTCCCCCCTAATTAGTAGTGGCCGGCCATGAGCATGAGAGTGGACAAAATGTTATGGGGTGAAACATGTTGGAAACATGTTGTGTTAGTGTGTTATGGGAGAAAGAATATAATAAAAGTTAATGAAATAAATGAAAAAACATGTTTGAGGTGAAAATAACAAGGCCATTTTCTTCTTCTTCTTGCCGTGAGTTGAGAAAGAAAATAGAAACCTTTGAGCTTAGGGCATTCGACAAAAGAAGGCTTCAAATAAGGTAAGGTTCATGTTATTTTCTTTGAAAAGTTGTGAATTTTGGTTGGTTTTGAAGCTTGCAACAAGACCCATGTGAAAATTTTTGTGTTCATGAAGCATGTAGCAATAGCAATCGGTCATGAGCTTAATGGGGTATATTTTGTATGTTTGATGATTTTGGGAGGATAATTGATTCTAGTTGAGTATGAACAAACTAAATGTGCTTGATGGCTCAAATGAGCTTGGAAAGTTGGCCAATGTTGTTTAAGTTCATGAATTAGGGCATAATTTCATTCGGCCATGGAAATTGAGCATGGAAAAAAAAATCTGGTGTGGGATATATGAAGCTGAAAATTTAGTTTGAAGTGTGGTAATTGTGTTAAAGATGAACATTAAACCTTAAAGCATGATTTAGTTTAACCAAGGGAGAACTTGTATATTTGTAGGAGGGCATGTTTGAACGTGTATTGATAATTGATTTTGAAGGTTCGGCTTTATGCCTTGATAGTTGGTTTGAAGTATATGATGCCTTGGTATAAATATATGTGCATTCGGTTACCTTCATAACATGCATTTAAAGTGTCCTTTGGATGCAATTGCTTATGCACTTGAGGGGATATGAGTTAATTTTCTTTATGGCAAATTTGGATAAGAAGCTAACTAATAATATGCTAAGGTAGTCATGTGGATAATCGGCTTTGTGAATATTATTAAAGGTGTAATTAGTTATATGCATAGGTCATCGGAAAAATTGACCACATAACTAGTATATGTATATAAGGCGACATGGTGATACCTAGGTAAATGTATTTGGGATGGTTTTTATGAAATACCGAATGTGTGCAAATGTATCGAGGTGTTGCCTTATGTATGAGTTTCATTGAGAAGATTTACCTTGTTGTTTTTAATGATATAACAAGGTGATTAAAATAGTTTAAATTTTGTTAATTAAGCTCAAGAGCATAGAGGGGCAATTTTGGATAAAGAGAAAGTAAACGAATAGCCGTGGATATCTAGTCGTCGACCACTTCCGAGGTAAGTTTTAAGTGATTAAACGTTGAGTAAATTCAATCATAATAGGACATAATGAGTTGATTTAATAAGATATGATGTGGCCATGATATGTCTTAAACTCAAATGGTAAGTTCATATGTGTTTGGACTTGGAAATTTAAGAGCAAATTGTAATAATTTGCTTTGGACAGCAGCAGTAACGTGATTTTAGAAAATCACTATAAATTGTTGGTGTGGAATTATAGGCTGAATAAAATATGTAATCAAAACTTATTTAGTCTAGTTTCTTATAAAAGAGACCGTGGAAGCAAAGAAATTTCCTATAAAGAGATATTTAAAGTTGTGTGGGACAGTGTCAGAATGACTCCGAAATCCCCTGTTCTGTTTTTAGAAAATCATTATAAATTGTACAAAAATGGTTATAAGATAAAATTTATATTCTTAGGCTCCTTAATGAGTCTAGTTTCAAATGAAATCAAATACAACACATTTTGGAATTCTGTAAAATGAGAAATTTGATTCGTAGTGAGGAGTGGTCAGATTAGTCAAACAGTGAAACAGGGGAAACTTTAAGAACAATCTGGTATTGATTGACCAAACCTAAAATTCTGGAAATTTTATGGATGGAAGATATATGAGTCTATATTCAGGAAAAATTAACGGCAAGTGATTTGGAGTTTTGTAGCTCCGGTTATAAATAATTTAGTGACCATTGCTCAGGAAAACAGCTCGTATTGAATATGTGATTTTGTTGTAAACATGGATAAAACTTGTTTTAGTTGCTCATAAGTTATTGATTAAACCCATACTTGAATTCTAAATCGTGATATTGTAAGCTTATGAGTATTCGAACATGAAATGATAGTATGGCGTAAAATTGAATTATTCATTGGAAAGTGATGGATGTAGATTCAGCCAAGACCAAGTCTGTACATGATAGTATATGTGGTATGTGAAGTATATTTGAATAAATGTGAAAGTGTATATATGTGATAAGGCCGAATGGCCAATGTGATGAATGTGAAAGTGTATATATATGTGATAAGGCCTAATGGCCGATGTGATGAATGTGAAAGTGTATATATGTGATAAGGCCGAATGGCCAATGTGATGAATGTGAAAGTGTATATATATGTGATAAGGCCTAATGGCCGATGTGATGAATGTGAAAGTGTATATATGTGATAAGGCCGAATGGCCAATGTGATGAATGTGAAAGTGTATATATATGTGATAAGGCCTAATGGCCGATGTGATGAATGTGAAAGTGTATATATGTTATAAGGCCTAATAGCCGATGTGATGAATGTGAAAGTGTATATATGTGATAAGGCCTAATGGCCGATGTGATGAATGTGAAAGTGTATATATGTGACAGGGCCGAGTGGCCAACGTGATGGATGTGAAAGTGTATAAATGTGATAAGTCCCGAAGGGCAATTGTGTCAGTACTATATCCGGGTTAAAACCCCGCAGGCTTTATGCTAGAATATTATCCTGATTAATGTCCGTAGGCTTCGTGCTCGTACTATATCTGAGCTTTAAAGACCCGACGGCTAAATGCTAGGATTCAAGTAAGACTTTGATATTGAGTATCTGCATTAAGTTACCATCAAATAAGTATTATGTATTCAAGATGTTCAGGTACGTATTACTTACTCATCGGTGGAGTGATTTCGAGGTGAATTATCAGTATCGAAGAGGTAGGTAAATGTGATTAATATTATAACTCCAAATGTGACAATGATCTAATTGGTAATGGTATGTTTGTATAATAAAGTATGCGATGAAATATTCTTATGTATTAGTGCATATTCTGCCCAAAAGCCTTATGATCTGAGTATGGGTTGGGTTGAGCTAGATGTGCCAGTACAAGGTAAGGATTATGATTTGTAAGCTTACATATATGTGATAAGGAATATGTTGATTCTTTATGTGCCTATGGTAATTTAGTACTTGTCATGTTGAAATACTTAAAAGTATGGATGTGATTATGAACAAGTGGAAAGGATTATTGAAAGTTGAAAATCGATGAAGAATGTGCTTTGGAAATATTTGACCATCTAGGTCATTATTATTCGAAAGTATATATGTGGCAGCCAAGTGTTGCGTTTAATGATATTATAGATCGAGCTGAAGCTCTAGATTAACTTCATCGAACAGTTGAAATGAATGACCAATAATAGTGATTGAGAACACTTTGTCTTGCTTAAAACTTACTAAGCATTAAATGCTTACTCCGTTCTTTGAATCTCTGTTTTATAGATTTTGGTTCGTCAGCTATCGGACTCGGGATTATTGAAGTCGAAGTCGCCCACACTATCAAAGCCCTTTTGGTACACTTTTGGTTGAACTCTGAAAATGGCATGTATAGGACTACCCTTTTGTTGTTGGTCATGTACCCTTCGGTTTTGTGTAAATTTGGATAGCCATGCGAAAATGGCTTAAATATACTTTGATCATAGCATTATAATCGTTTTGTATGTTGTCCGTCGAGAGGTATGGAAATGTTGGTAACGGTTAGCCATGGGAAGGGTTATTCTTGATCACTTTTGGAATATGTATGACAAACTCTAGTTGATCCATGGAGGATCATGAAAAAGGTAAAGTTTACCTTAAAAAAAAACAGATGCTGACAGCAGCAGTGATGTGGATGTGAAAAATCACTAAAAATAGTAGGAATGGAATTAAATAGTGAATAAATTATGTAAACGAACCTTGATGAATCTATTTTCATAGGAAAGTAACGAAACGATCATATGGACAGTATGTTAAGAGATATTCAGGTTCTCGTGAGACAGGGCCAGAACGGTTTCTGGATTCCCTGTTCCAACTTTGGAAATTCATTATAAATTAACCAGAGATAATTAGAAGTCATGCCATATATGAATAGATTCCTTTTTGAGTCTAGTTTCTATGGAAACAAACGACATCAGTATTGAAGCCCTGTACAGGGAGATATCCAAGTCGTAATGCGCAAAGGTTAGTGTAGTCGATCCCTGTAACAGGGGAGATTTTAACTAATAAACTGTACTAATTTGCCTGACCAAAAATTCTAGAAAAAAATATGTAGATGGACATATGAGTCTAGTTTCAGGGAAAAATCACGAAACTGATTTTCGAGTAGTGAAACTCAAGATATGATTTTTAAGGTGACAGCGACACAGTTAGCCAGCTGTCTGGAAATTTTTAAAATGGACTGCGATAGTAAGCGAATTTAGTCTGTGAACCCCTCGTGTCCGACTCCGGCAACGGTCTCGGGTACGGGGTGTTACAATTCCAAGATTGGTCTAGTGAATTGCATTCCTGTATTTGTCAACGTCACGAACATGATGAATTAAATTTGTAGCAACAAAGTCTTGGACAAAAGCATTCATCTTTGATTTTAATTGTCGTGCCTTGCTTCGAGTGATTGGACCACTAGGAAAAACAACCCATTGAGTGTCACCTCCTTGGCTCGTATCACTGTTGGGGAAAGAGATATCTGCTGAGCCTATAATAAATGCTAATAAATTGGTGAACAGCTCATCGTGAGAAAAGACAGCTGGAAAGGAGAAGAATATCACTAGCCGTAACAGGGATAAATTAGAGCCTTCAAACAAAATGGGCCAGACCCAAATTAATAACACTGATGTTGTAATTATGGAAGCTAGTATTGGGGAGTTAAAAGCTAGGTCGGTTTGGGCTAAGGAAAGTTCGAAGGCCCATCTAAAAATAAAGGCCTCGACAGTGGACTAGGCCAGAAATCTACGGGAAAGCACGCGGTCCCTTTTGTGAATATGGATAAGGCGTCTGCTGGGCCAGTAGTCCAAAGTACTAAAATTTAAGTTCAATCCAAATTTTCTGTTAACTCTAGAAACATTGTTTTCGCTGCTCTTTTTTTTTTGGTTCAGGTGATATGTAATCGGGGGCTAAGCCCAACATGAATTCTGGAAATTTCGAGGGAGTTAAGGCGCACTACAACCCAGCATTTAAAGGACCGGAGGGAGTTAAAGTTCCAATGACCGATGGCGTCTTAGATCCCAGAAAGTATTTTGCGGTGATTTTCAAGGAAAATTTGCACTCAAACTAGCAAGGTATTTCGGTCAAACGATCTATGGAGACTTTGGGTGCGGGTACCTTAGGCCCTAAAGATGGGAAAAATAGTGGCAAAAACAACATCGGTCATGGTGGTCAAAAGCCTTCTAATACCCTAAGGGGTTGGGAGAGTCGCTTTAAATTCTCTGGGAACTTTCGGATTCCATTAGCAGAATCCATTAAGGCGGAGGTGGAGCTCCTTTCTTTTCAGGCGTCTAGTGAAGCAGCGAATAATGCCTATGAAGTAGCAGCTTCGACCGTGGATGGGGTTACTATCTCTCGACAATAATGGTATGTTTCTTAATTTTTTGTATTAATTCATGAATTTTACAGTTTTTCTAGGAATTGCTAAGGTTGTGCTAACATTAATTTTCGTCAAGTTTTTCGTAAATACAACATGGAATATAAACCTGATATTATTAGCTTGCTTGAGCCATGAGTGAGTAGTGCCAAAGTAGACAACATTATTGCAAAGCTGGGTTTCCAATGTTCACACTGAGTGGAGGCGATAGGATATTCTAGGGGTATTTGGCTTGGATGGAAAAATTCGATTCGTGTTGAGGTGGTTTGTAGTCATCCTCAATTTATTCCGACTAAGGTTTGGCCCGTGTTTTCCTCATTACGGATTTTTATCTCTTTTGTGTTTGAAAGTCCAAATCAATACAATCATAAGGATCTTTGGAAGTATTTGGGATCGTCGATTCCGTTGGGACAAATTCCTTGGATTGCTATTGGTGATTTTAACGCAATCCTATCCCCTATTGAGAAATCAGGTGGTCTTTCCAGCGGAAAGAGATGCCCCCATTTTGGTGATTTTGTGAATATGACCAAGCTACATGATTTAGGATTCAGGGTGTAACACCCCTTACCCGAGACCTTTGCCGGAGTCGGGCACGAGGCAATACCTGACTTAACTTACTAGTTCGGAGCATAAAAATTTTCTTTTAAAATTAATTCACTCGCGTTTAATCAATATGTCCCTAGAAAGAGTACTCGAGACCCTAAAACATATAATGAAAATGATTTGGGTGCAAACCGGGAACATTAAAAATTTTCTGAATGCTTATACAAATCAAAATAATTTATTTCACCATTCACAATAAAACTGTCCACCTGTATAACTGTCACTAATTTAATTATAACTCAAGTTAAGAAACTCAAAATTTAGATCCGTAAATTTTTCCTGAAACTAGACTCATATATATTCTTACCATAAAATTTCCAGAACTTTTGGGTTAGCTAATTAGTACAGTTTATTCGTTAAAGTCTCCCTTGTTTCATTGTTCGACAATTTTGACATCTGTTCATTAAAAATCAATCATCTTATTGTACAGACTTCATATGGTGCTTCCACTTCTTTTTATTGAAAATAGACTCACTAAGGAATCTATACATATAAATTATAACTCATAATTCTTTCTGTACAATTTTTAATGATTTTATAAAAGTTAGAATAGGAGACTTCAAAAACCATTCTTACCTTGTCTCACTAAAATTAAAATATCTAAAAATATGTAACTCTTTTGCTTACTATATTTCTTTCATGTTAAAACAGACTCATTTATCTTTAATTTCATATCTCATTCAGCTTCTAATTCAATTTCCACTATTTTTGGTGATTTTTCAAAATTGAACTACTGCTGCTGTCCAAAACTGTTCTAGTAAAAAAAATGTTAATAACCAAGTTTATAATACCTTCACTTCCTTTCAATTAAACCCTATACATGCCATATAAACCTTCTAATGCACAATAAAATTTACCGAAGTAATCTGGATAGTGTGCCCTGATGTGTTGATCTGATCCACCGATTTCACATCAATCTACAAAGAACATTAAACACACAAGAATAAGCTTACAGAAAGCTTAGTAAGTTCATAGGCCCATAATAAAATCTTAACAAGATTTCACTAACAATATTAATAAATAAGTATAATTCACCAATTCCTGCCAACCACAATCTCAAACAATGAATTTACTCAATCGAGCTCAATATCAGATATCAACTTATTTCCAACATTTAGCTTCAATTGCACTTACAAAAACTTGTCAAATTGAGGATCGTATTACGAATTTGAGTACATCGTTTGCTCGGTGCCACGATTTGCTTGAATATTTCACAATGCTATAACTCAGTATGGTTTTTTTCACTGAAATACCATACCTACTTTTCACAACTCAGTATGGTTTTCGTTACTGAAATACCATACCTACTTCTCACAACTCAGTATGGTTTTCTTTACTGAAATACCATACCTACGTTCCACACTTTGCCATGGATTCACCATGGACTTATTCGTCAATTCATCATTGGTTACACATAGAGGTGCTCATGGGCCGGGCCGGGCCTAAAAAAAATTTTGGTCCGCGTCCTAGGCACGGGCCCAGCCCGGCCTGAAATATGGGCCTAAAATTTTGTCCAGGCCCGGCCAGGGAAAAAATTCCTAAGCCCGAGCCCGGCCCAGCCTGGGCTATTTTTTAATAAACACAAAAAATTTATTTTAAAACTAAAAAAGTATTTTAAAAGTATTTTAAAAATATTTTAAAATTAAAAAAAATTAAAAAAATATATTTATTATATTCGGGCTGGGCCCGGGCTAAAAAAGTGGTGCCCAAGGCCCGGTCCGTTTTCTAAACGGGCCTCGTTTTTTACCCAAACCCATATTTTGGGCCTATATTTTTACTCGAACCCTCCCATATTTTGGTTGGGCTATTGGGACGAGCCAGGCCTCCCGGCCTATGAGCACCTCTAGTTACTGAACGTATGTACTCAATCCTGCATATCCCTTAATTTGAACTAACAATCTCATTTTTTTACTTATTTTTTACCATAATCACAATTCAACAACAATATACGAATTGATACAATATATCATTCCCACATTAACAATTAATCATAAAAGTTCAGCCGTATGAACTTACCTGGGCCAATTTGTAGGAGTTGTAAAAGTTCAGGAACTAGTTTGATATTTTCTCTTTTTTGCATTTATCTTTGAATTCCTGATCTTTAATATAAATTTTTCCATTGATTAGCATCTAATTCAATACTAATTCACTTCACAATTTAAGCCCTTTAATTTTTGAAATTACACTTTTACCCTAAATTTACAATTTTTACAATTTAGTCCCTACTCAATTAACACTTTAATTGAAGAAATTTTTTGTCAAATAACACTTTATGTAATCATTTCAGGCTATTATACAGCATTTGATATTCAGAATTTCAGTACAAAACCCCAATTCCTAGATTTTTCATAATTAGGTCTTAAAAATCATTTTCTACTAAAATAACTAAATAAAATCATAATACAATGAAATTAAAGCTTCAAATCTATGATTATTCATCATAAAATTCCATCACTTATTCATGGTAACTTACAAAATCACCCATGGAATCAAAAACTAACGAATTCAATAGTTGGACCTAGTTGTAAAAGTCACAAAACATAAAAATTTTCAAAAAAAAAGCAAGAATTGAACTCACATGGTGTAAAAATATGAGAAACCAGCTTGTTCCGGACCTCCTATGGCATTTTTTCTGATGAATTATGAAGAAATCTCTAGATTTTTCACTTTTGTCTTTGTTTTATATATTTAATTTGCAAAATTTCCAATTTTGCCCTTATTTTTCCTTACTTTCTTGCTGATTTTTCTTGCCCAAACCGTCCAACCCATATAATTTCGGTCTAATTTCCTTTTAAATCCCTCCTTATTAGTCACTTAAGCTATTTAATCACAATTTAACAAATTTTACACTATTTTCAATTTAGTTCTTTTTAGTTAATTGATCATCCAAACGTTAAAATTTTCTAACAAAACTTTTATACTAACTCAATGACACTCTATAAATATTTATAAAAATATTTATGGCTCGTCTTATGAATTCAAGGTCTCGATATCTCGTTTTAGACCAAATTTACATATTAAATTCTTTTTAAATCACAAAATTGACTAATATAAAATTTTTCCTAAATTCACACTTGACCCATAGTTATTAATTTATTAAATTTTAAAACTCACTGGTAAGATTTAGTGATCTCGAATCACTGTTTCCGACACCACTGAAAATTAGGCCATTACACAGGGGACCTCCCTTTACTTGGCACAGAGGTGGTCTTTTTGAGAGGTTAGATCGTGCAGTGGGAAATGAAGCTTGGGTTCACAACTTTCCAAATAGCTTAATTACTCAGTTGGAAAATGGGTTTGTAAAACGCAATGGAAAATAAATTTATGGAAAAACCAGAGTTTCAATTTTTTTTTTCAAAACAAGATATTGGTTATGATATCTAAAGTAATAAAAACTTAATTAAAATTTTACCTTTTCGATTCGTCTAGGATGAGTGCTTCAATTGAGTAGTCTTTTCCGTTATCCTCAAGCTCACATCTGCTGAGTGTGGGCTCGCTTCGAATTAGAAAAATTTTCACAAAAAATTACCAGTGGGGTAATTTTATAATTTCTCTAAACTTTTGGGTCAAGTTGTAAATCAAAAAAATATCTCTAGAAAATTTCTAGAATAATCTCTTTAGAAAATTTTCTCTCAACATTTTTCTCTTGAATTCAAGTGTGTATAAGTAATGACCCAAGGCTCTCTTTATATAGCGAGAGTTTAGGAAATTCAACTATGATTAAACTTAATCACTTTAATATTAAATTAATCTAATATTTATAAATATTATATTAATTTAATATTAAATCTTATTAAAATAATAGAATGTTTATCTACAAGATAAATATTAAATTAAATTTAATATTAAGATAATCACTTTAATATTAAATTAATAAAAAACAATTAATATAAGTGTTAAATTAAATTTAATATTAAACTATTAAAATAATATTATTTTTGGAATAATTAATCTGAAATCAAATTCTCTAGTAGAGTCCCAGTAGGAATGTAACTCTTTCACTGCTTAACCACCAACGACCAATCGCCGTCGGCCATCGGGACACTCCCTTCGTAACCACCGAGACACCGCCGTCGTAACCACTGGCATCGCCGTGTCTGGTGATGCAGGTGCGACACCCTTACGACACCCTAAGCTAATTTAGTCCAGGTCAATAACGACCCAATCGGTCCGGTCCAGCCATCGATTGGACCGTCGGCCCGGTTTCATATACTGGGCCTGGTTAGACAAGTTTTTAGGTTTTGGTCTCAGTTTTGGGCTCTTGTGCCTAATTTATGATCTCAGGTTCGATTTTCAAGTTCAATTACCCATTGGGCCAATTGTCTAACTTGAAAATTAACTTAAAAAAATATCATATTAATTTTAATTGATTTTATTAATTTAATTTTACTTGATCAAAATTAATGTTTCCAAAAATCACTTAGAATTTCCAAATTATTTTTTCAAGAAAATTCTTTAATTAAATTCTCTAATTGAACAATTCTTACGACCAACTAATTTAATTCCACATCGAATAAATTTACGTCATAGAATTTTCTTCTTATCCAAATGCAGTTTGATCGAGCTTTTGTTAAGCTAGTGGAGGGACCAATCGAACTTATAAAATTAGGCTCTAGTGATTACAATTATGTCCAAAAGTATTGTTCCGATAATTCACAATTACTTAATCATGGAGTCATTCCACAAAAAGTACCATGATTGAAAACTCTTTATTATTTACTATTTACGAAAGTAATTCATCCAAATGCTTTGTCCAATGACCTCATCATGTGTGTGTTACCCTCATATGATGTCCTTGATTCCTTTGAGTTAAATATGTTCACTCAATACAATCCTAGTTTGTCTCATTGTTACCATTGTGTCTTCTTAATGATTAATATGACCACTGTCAACAAATGACTGAGATAAATTGCTCGATCGAGAACAAGCAACCTATGGCCACGTTCCATATTTACCAATCTACACAATGCAAATGAGAGGATATCATTAACTCATTAATTGAGCTATAAATTCCACAAGTCATGCCACAAGTCATGTACCCAACATATTGGCTATTTACTCAATCATCTTTAGAGGATAAGCCTCCACTTATACCGAAGCACATGAGTTGTATACGCATGGTCATTGACTAACTCGAGATTTAGGTAAATCACACCATGAACGTCACAAGTGAATTAATTCACAAACGGATTCAAAATTAATTTATCTTGGGTCTAGTCCAATGTATCATTCTACCAATGAATACATCTATGTCTCTACTTATAGAGTCAATTGCTCTGATAGCCAAGACTAGTCATCTCCCCAATTGGAATTGTAGACGACAATACCGGTTATGGGCTTGATCACCTTTAAAGTATAAGCCTCCACTTATATCAAAGCACATGAGTTGCATACAAATGGGTAGTGACTAACTCAAGATTTAGGTAAATTACACCATGAAGTCACAAGTGAATTAATTAACAAACGAATTCAGAATTAATTCATCTTAGGTCCAGTCCAATGTATCATTCTACCAATGAATACATCTATGTCTCTACTCATGGAGTCAACAGCTCCGATAGCTAAGACTAGTCATCTCCCCAATTGGAATTGTAGACGACATAATAATCTTTCTCTGTATTTGAATCAAATGCTCACATTGATTCTTTTACGGGATTACGGACTCATTTAGATTAGCTACTGAAGTAAGTTATCTTTCTCGCAATGTAAAGGTTATTTACAATGTCACTTATCTTCAGTTTGAACTTTAGACAATCAAAGCTAATATTTGCTTGTCACAATTTCACTCTGCATACAAAATATAAAATAGATAATTTTAAAAGACATAATAGTGAAATGTGAAATTAACTTATTTATTTATTCATCGTTCAAATAAATAGAAAACAATTGCATGTTTATTACAATATGAGCACATTTCCCAACATACTCACCTTCCAAATATTAAGTCTCACCATGGGCCTCTTCTCCTATCTCTAAAACCAAAGGTTATTCTACCGAGAGGTTAGCCTTTTCAGTTTTTGGCTGGGTGGGTCAAACATATTGATTTTGAGAATTTTATGGGTGACAACTAGAATTTTAGAGAGGATATATCTGATACTTTAGCCAAGCTTACTCATAGCTTAAAGGAGTGGAATAAATCAGTTTATGGGCACATTACCACTCGAAGGAGATATCTAATTAATAATCTAGTCGATGTTCAGAGGAAAATGGACCTTTTTAGCTCAAATCGTTTAGCTCAGGTGGAATTTAAGGTTAGACAGTAGTTGGAGAATATGTTGCACCACGAAGAACTTCTTTGGAAACAAAAGGCGGGATGTGACTGGTTAAATCTGAAGGACCACAAGACTCTATTGAATCTGATGCGAATGACTTTTTTCAAAATTTGTACGGGGAGGGTCCTAGGCCTATACGGAGCTTACCTCCAAGTAGTTTTCCTCAACTTGTCCTGTTGGTATTAATTTTTTCAAAAATTCAGTCACGAATTACGAAATTAAGGATGCTCTTTTTGACTTGACACCTCTTAAAGCACCAGGTAGTGATGATTTTTATGCCATCTTCTTCCAAAAGTAGTGGGGTACAGTTTGGGGAGCTATCTGTGATTGGGTTAAAATGTTTTTTAATGAAGGTATTATAGATACTGAATTGAATAATACCATGATAGTTCTTATACCCAAGGTGTTGAATCCGAAGGGCTTTGCCCTGTTTCATTTAATAAGTTTTTGCTCTATCCTTCACAAGCTGGTGATGAAGGCAATTGCTAACCATTTTAAGTATATGTTTTCTTAAATTATTACGCAGGAGCAGGCTGATTTTATTACAAGTAAAAACATCACCGATAACATTATTATCGCACAAGTGGTAATTTATTCCATGAGAGGTCAGAACAAAAGGAAATGGATGACGATTAAAATAGATTTAGAGAAAGCTTACAATAGAGTGAGATGAGACTTCATCAATGCTTCCCTCCATGTGGCAAGTATGATAGATTATCTCAAAAATTTCATTATGTCATCTATCTCTAATTCTACCATGCAGGTTATGTGAAATGGAGTTCCACTGTCTAAGTTCAGGCCTCCCAGAAGAATTCGACGAGGATACCTACTTTCTCCCTACCTTTCTGCTCTATGCATGGAATGGCTTGGCCATTCTATTCAATTGACTATTTCTGTTGGAAAGTGGAGTCGAGACGTCTCTCTCGCTTGGGGCCAGCTATCTCAGACTTGTTCTTCGTTGATGATTTAATTATCTTTAGCAAAACAGATTTGAAGCATGGGTATTTAAAGAAATATTGGAAAATATTTGTAAGTTTTCTGGACATAAAATTAATGCTAGAAAGACCAATATATTCTTTTCTGAAAGGGTGGAAGAATCCAAAACTAATATGATTAGCAATTTGTTTGGATTCTAAAAAGTGAACAATCTTGGGCATTACCTAGGAGTTCCCCTTTTCCATCAGAGGGTTACGAATAACACTATGTATTTTGTAGTTGAAAATGTGCGTAAGAAGTTACAGAGTTGGGATGCCAAATAGCTCTCCATTGCTAGTCATGTTACTTTAACACAGTCGGTCTGTCTATCCATTCCTAATTACTTCATGCAATCTATGATGATACATAGGAAAATCTATGATGAGATTAAAAGTTTGGTGAAACAATTTATTTGGGGATCTTCAAATAGTTAAAAGAAAATGTCTCTTGTGGGGTGGGACTCTATCTATCAACCAAAATGGTGTGGTGGTCTTGGAATGAGGAAATTACGTAACCATAATATCTCGTTTTTATTGAAACTAAGTTTTAATATTGTGTTTGACAAGAAGGCTGTATGGGGTCGCGTAATTAGGTCAAAGTATCAGCTGAATAAAGATCTACCAGATTGTATTGCCCAAGATAGAAGTTCTTTTCTTTTGAGATCTTTCTAAAGAAATTGGCTTTTATTATGAGAGAACTTAATATGGTCTGTAGGCAATGGCAATAAAATTTGCTGTTGGAGAGACAATTGAATTCCAAGTGTAGGGCCACTGCTTAGACATATCCCTGCTAATGTTGATTTTGGTTCAGATTGTTTTTTCAATGAGATGGTCACAGAGGAAGACTCATGGAACCTTGTTTTGTCCGGGGTTTGGTTATCGGATGATGTGATACAGTGTATAATGGGTATTCCCCCCCACATCCATCTGAGGGGCCTGATAAAATCTTATGGTGCCACACATCGACAAGAGCATTCTATGTCAAAGAAGCCTACAACATTTCGAAGAAAGATGCTTGGAACTCGAGAGATGAGAAATGAAAAAGTGCATAGAAGATTCAAGAGTCCGTTTCTTTATCTGGACTGTCTTAAAGCAACAACTACTCAGTAATATGGAAAGAGTCAAGCGGGGCTTAGCGGTTGATCCCTCTTGTCTTATTTGTGGCTATGAATCGGAATACATTTTGCATATTCTTAGAGATTGTACAATAGCTAAGGACGTCTGGAACCAAGTTATTATAAGTAATCACCTAATGAATTTTTTGTCTAACAGCTTACAAGATTGAATTCTTTCTAATGTGCAGGATAATACTACGATTCATGAAGGAGGAGCCAATTAGGCATGCCTTTTTGGACTACTTACTTGGAACATCTGGAAGAATCGTAATCTCTTTATTTTTCAAGAAAGATTTTGGAGCCCGAGTGAGATAATCAAAGTTTCGTATAACTGGGCTAAACAATTCTTTTCTGCCTTTAGTGATGAATCAATTGGTTGCTACAAACCATTCTTTAGAAAACAGACAATTGGGAATCAGATCCTTATTAATACCGTAGGTACGGTGCAATTGGATTCAGGTAATACAACTTTTGAGTGAGTAGTATGATGAGAAAAGAGATTGGATCTTTGGATATAACCGATATCTAGGGAAGTGTTCAATTTTTGATGTCGAACTTTGGGGCATTTTGGAGGGCCTCAATGTAACACCCCTAACCTGTATCATTCTACAGAATAGGGTTATAGAGCATTACCGAAGTTTACAAATTAATTTATAGATATTTCATTTCATCAAACATTCATATTTATAACCAGTGAAAATCAAAACATTAATGAGCTAACGTTGGCCAATTTAACTTATACATATCATTATAACCAGAACCAAAACATCCAAAATTACCGATAGAATTAATGGATAGTGTGATAAACATTCATACATCCATTCAATGCATTATTCCCCTTTCTGTCAAATATATCAATGTTTCCTCAATTTTCGTACAATGAACATTCAAATCATATTCACACCAATAACATACATTTCAAACATTTAAGAATATAATTCAAATTACACGAACTTACCAGACTAAATTGTAGAAGTACCAAAATTCAGGGACATTTTGGTAATTTTATATTTTCCTCAAATTTCCACCCAATCTTGATCTAAATTAATATTTCATTTCATGCAATTTGGTCACTTTTTGACATTTTTACCAATTTACCCTTAAAATATTACTTTTATTTAATTTAGTCCCTGAACCTAAAACATGCAAATTGGCCATTTTTAATGAAAACTCATGCTAGTTGAATAATCACATATTTTCCTCCTCCTCCTCTCCATTCCACATCCTTAAAGTATATAACATGCTTATATGTAACATTATCTATAATTTCACCATTTATTTACATATTCATTCAAAGCTGTCCACTTGAGTCATAGTCACTAAATTATTTATATCTTGAGCTACAGAACTCCAAATTGAGATCTGTTAATTTTATTTGAAACTAGACTCACATATATTCTTACCATAAAATTTTAAGAATTTTTTATTTATCCAATAAGTATAGTTTATTTTTTAAAGTCATCCCTATTCTGCTGTCTGACAGTTTTGACCCTTCTTCACTAAAAATTAATTATCTCCTCATACAGAATTTAGATGATGTTCCCATTTATTTCTCTTGAAAATAGAATAATTCAAGATTTCATACATATAAATTTAAGCCCCTAATCATTTTTATCCAATTTTTTTATGATTTTCCAAATTCAAAATAGAGGAACCCGAAATCATTTTGACCTTATCTTACAAAATTTTTTATAACTCATGATTGAAAATTCCATTACTTACATAGTTTATTTTATGAGAAAATAGACTAAATAATATTTAATTCCATATTTTATTCATACTCTAATTCGATCTCCACAATTTATGGTGATTTTTCAAAGTTAACCTATTGCTGCTGTCCAAAACTGTTTTAGTGCAAGATGTTGATTACTAAGTTCATAACTTCCTTATTCCCTTTCTCTATAATATTTCCCATCACTTTCACTTATTTCTCTTCACTAATATATCAAGAACATAAGACTTTATATAAGAAAACTCTACTATAACATCTTTTCCGTGCTTTTTCAATAAGATCAAACTTAAAAATATATTGAAATCTCAATGTTCTTACCTTGTCCTATTGGTTTCAACCTTTAACTTGATTTTCTCTCTCCTCAAACTTCTATTTCTTGAATCCAACTTGATATTCTAGCTCCCCATAGTCTCCTTGTTATCTTTCTCTCTTGATGACTATGGAAATTCCTTTGATTTCCAAGTGAAAATGGTGAATTTTTGGTGAAAGGACCAAATTGTAAAGAAAGCAAAACTTTCTTTCTTCTCTTCTCTTCTAACGTGAAATGCATCGAAAAGATGATTATTTCTCATAATCTTTTCTCCCTTTTATATTAATCATTTAATAATAAAATAATACTAAAAATCTTAATAAAATATTAATTAAATAACATTTATCTAATTAATTAATTAAAAATATCACAAACATCATCATTACCTTCTAGAATTCTCCCTCTTTCTAATTGCCATTTTTCCCTTCATAATCTTTTGAAATTCCATCCTTGAGTCATCACTTAATTTGGTAAAATTACAATTTAGTCCTTTAAAATTCTTCACCTTTTGAATTTGGTCCTAATTCATCCATTTTCCTTAGTTTCTAGATTATTCCACCCTTAAAATATTTACACTATTGAACTTTCAACTTTTTCATATTTACATTTTAAGCCCTCAAATTGAGTATTTACTCTTGGGCCACAAAACTTTTCTCACTTTTGCGATTTAATTCTTTCTTGAATTAATATGTCATAATATACTTCTCAATGTAGACATAACTCAAAATTACCCTTTTTATCACTTTATTTCCTTATTTTACTATATCAGGAATATTATCTTACTTTCTACTATAGTAATTTTCGGGGTATTACATTTCTCTCCCCCTTAAAATAAATTTCGTCCTCGAAATATCCTTGTATTCTTTTGATCTTGAACTTCATTTTCCTTTCCATAAGAATAGAAGAGCTTTAGTAGATTACTTTTGGAGTTATTCATATAATCCTATGTTTCCTTTTTGCTCAATTTACAAGGAAATTGATAATTAATATACATTCTCAATTTCTTCTAAATATCAAACATATAATGATTTATTGGTATATATATTAATTTATACTTCAACTTCAAATTTTCAACAATAACAATTAATCAAATTAATATCGTATATCCTCAAACTGAATTTAATCATCTTGTGAACCTTTGGTTCATGTCCTTTATTTTCAGTCTCCATTTAATTCACAATTTCAACTTTCTCATTTCTTCAATAAATCAATCGATCAATTTCATTCGTTTTATAATTTCACTTGGTTACCACTATTAACAAGTATGTAAGCAATAAATGCTTAATAAGCTCGTATAAACTTTAATCATGTCCATTCATTTCAAATATAAAATTTATAAATATCAAGAATAATTTAATATTGATACCACAATGCTCATGTGGCTATATTCATCAACTCAGAAGGTAAATAGATCCACATCATTACTTTTTAAATTTATCCCTAGCAATATAGGATTTTAAACAATTTTATACTCTTCCGAATTTCTTTATTTTCATTTGCATTTCTTTACTTTCCACACTTATTCCATATGCATGACACACAAGTCATACACATATCATTCAACCAATGGCTTGGCACTTGCCTAAGCATCAAGCAACACCACTGGTTAGCGTACTTGCACATATTACATATAAATTCAACTTTGATAAACTTATTTTCTCGATATGTCACACTTGAGTTTGTTACTTGTCTCAACATACATAATTTCCTTATCAAATACCATATCAATATTAATTTAGAAATCTTTCATTTCAATCACATAAGTCTCATACCATTTCTTACTGAATCGAAGAATGACTTACGGATATGAGTACATTGTTCTTTTTGTGCCATAGTCCAACTATGGTATTACACATGTATCTATACTACCATGGTCCAACCATGGTCTTACGTTCAAGGTGCCATAACCCAGTTATGGTCTTATCCGTAAATTCATCCTTTGCCATAGAACGATTGTACTCAATCCCGCGTTCAATCCAAACTGAGTATTAAATTCAATAATATATTTTCAATAATAATTCATTCATTAGTTAATATCATATACTATCACATTGAGCCATTATTTGTCTCATAAACATTTAGTTCATGCTTTCTATTCACATTTTCATATTTAATTCACATTTTCAAATTATATTCCACTTAGTCATTACATGATCTCGTGTATTTTTACTTAGTCAATTTCCCGATGAACACTTAGGAATAATAACAGATACACGGTGGAATCAGCACATAGCAACCACCTTATAATCAATGATACTCGGTGGAATCAACACATAGCAACCACCTTTGTAGTCAATGGTACCCGGTTCACATAGTAGCCTGCACATAGTACTACACATGTGACCATTTCCATCCGATACACGTAGTAGCCTGCACATAGTACTACACATGTGATCGAAGCTATCCGGTACGCATAGTAGCCTACACATAGTACTACACAAGTGACCTATCATTCCGGTACACGTAGTAGCCTGCACATAGTACTACATACGTGACCTAGCAACTTCACTCGTATCTCTTCTATTTCAAAGGTTCAACCGGGAATTCTCACTTTTTCTCACTTTTCTTTTCACTATTTCTTTTCCTTATAACCCTTTTTCTATTCACAATCATTAATATCACTTCATCGCTTCTTATTTCCCGAATAATACGTTCTCTTGTTACTATCCACCTATAATCTTTTTTTTAATTTAATATTTCAAACATGAATCAGAGATAATATTTTATCTTATAACGAAAATTGTTATTTTTTTAATGGAGGCCCAGTAGACGAAACAAAATACTTAGGATATACGGGACTGATACAAAGGTGCGTTATTATGCACTATTAAACAGAGAACACTAAAATGCTATACAGAGAGCACAAATGTGCTAAACGGAGAGCACTAATGTGCTAATAATCAGTAAGCGTGCTAGTAATCAGAGAGCACTGACGTACTAATAATCAGAGAGCATGTTAAACTCCCTTAATATCCTAATAGTTCTAATCTCGTCTACTTGGGAAAATTATTTCATGCATGCATATCACTTTTACACTTTTCGCATAATGTTTTTACATGCTTTACAATTTAATTCTTGTACCAATAATTAGTGCATTTATATCTTCTCTATCTTTAACACATGTAATATATTTTAAAATTCACTATTCATCCATAATTCCCTAATAATCCTTATCATATACTTCATATATTACTTTTTTATATTTTATAATTTAATTATCAGCACAATATTTCGTGTAGCACTATAATTTACTTTGAATAATACATAAAACATAATATTCATCATCGACGTGTATTATAAAACATTTATTCATACCTTTATGAGTTCTGATTCATCACAATCAACTTTTTTATATATATATTTGAGCATCATTTTCAACATTATCGAAATTTAATTCGATTGGAAAAGCATTTCTGTCTATGAATAAAACAAATCTCACCAGAGTCGAGAGATATCACACTAGCACAGGTTATATAATGGCATGTATTTCCAAACTTCACATATGTTATGTTCGGTCCGAGTACCGACTAAACCGTAGCTCTGATAGCAATAAATGTAACACCCCTAACCTGTATTCTTCTCTAGAATAGGGTTATAGAGCATTACCGAAGTTTACAAATTAATTTACAGACATTTCATTTCATCAAACATTCATATTTATAACCAGTCAAAATCAAAACATTAATGAGCTAACATTGGCCAATTTAACTTATACATATCATTATAACTAGAACCAAAACATCCAAAATTACCAATAGAATTAATGGATAGTGTGATAAACATTCATACATCCATTCAATGCATTATTTCCCTTTTTATCAAATATATCAATGTTTCATCAATTTTCAATGAACATTCAAATCATATTCAAACCAATAACATACATTTCAAGCATTTAAGAATATAATTCAAGTTACACGAACTTACCAGACTAAATTGTAGAAGTACCAAAATTCAGGGACATTTTAGTAATTTTCTGTTTTCCTCAAATTTCCACCCAATCTTGATCTAAATTAATATTTCATTCAATTTATTAATTTAAATAATAAAAAAATTCATTTCATGCAATTTGGTCTCTCTTTGACATTTTTACCAATTTACCCTTAAAATATTACTTTTATTTAATTTAGTCCCTGAACCTAAAACATGCAAATTGGCCATTTTTAATGAAAACTCATGCTAGTTGAATAATCATATATTTTCCTCCTCCTCCTCTCCATTCCACATCCTTAATGTATATAACATGCTTATATGTAACATTATCTATAATTTCACCATTTATTTACATATTCATTCAAAGCTGTCCACTTGAGTCATAGTCACTAAATTATTTATATCTTGAGCTACAGAACTCCAAATTGAGATCTGTTAATTTTATTTGAAACTAGACTCACATATATTCTTACCATAAAATTTTAAGAATTTTTTATTTATCCAATAAGTATAGTTTATTTTTTAAAGTCATCCCTATTCTGCTGTCTGACAGTTTTGACCCTTCTTCACTAAAAATTAATTATCTCCTCATACAGAATTTAGATGATGTTCCCATTTATTTCTCTTGAAAATAGAATAATTCAAGATTTCATACATATAAATTTAAGCCCCTAATCATTTTTATCCAATTTTTTATGATTTTCCAAATTCAAAATAGAGGAACCCGAAATCATTTTGACCTTATCTTACAAAATTTTTTATAACTCATGATTGAAAATTCCATTACTTACATAGTTTATTTTATGAGAAAATAGACTAAATAATATTTAATTCCATATTTTATTCATACTCTAATTCGATCTCCACAATTTATGGTGATTTTTCAAAGTTAACCTATTGCTGCTGTCCAAAACTGTTTTAGTGCAAGATGTTGATTACTAAGTTCATAACTTCCTTATTCCCTTTCTCTATAATATTTCCCATCACTTTCACTTATTTCTCTTCACTAATATATCAAGAACATAAGACTTTATATAAGAAAACTCTACTATAACATCTTTTCCATGATTTTTCAATAAGATCAAACTTAAAAATATATTGAAATCTCAATGTTCTTACATTGTCCTATTGGTTTCAACCTTTAACTTAATTTTCTCTCTCCTCCAACTTCTATTTCTTGAATCCAACTTAATATTCTAGCTCCTCATAGTCTCCTTGTTATCTTTCTCTCTTGATGGCTATGGAAATTCCTTTGATTTCTAAGTGAAAATGGTGAATTTTTGGTGAAAGGACCAAATTGTAAAGAAAGCAAAACTTTCTTTCTTC
Source organism: Gossypium hirsutum (assembly GCF_007990345.1). Lineage (NCBI taxonomy): Eukaryota > Viridiplantae > Streptophyta > Magnoliopsida > Malvales > Malvaceae > Gossypium > Gossypium hirsutum. The sequence continues at coordinate 45,784,006 of NC_053447.1, read as the reverse complement.
TCTTTTCTTCTAATGTGAAATGCATGGAAAAGATGATGATTTCTTATCATCTTTCCTCCATTTTATATTAATTATTTAATAATAAAATAATACTAAAAATCTTAATAAAATATTAATTAAATAACATTTATCTAATTAATTAATTAATTAAAAATATCACAAACATCATCATTACCTTCTAGAATTCTCTATCTTTCTAATTAACCATTTTTCCCTTCATAATATTTTAAAATTCCATCCTTGAGTCATCACTTAATTTGGTAAAATTACAATTTAGTCCCTCAAAATTCTTCACCTTTTGAATTTGGTCCTAATTCATCCATTTTCCTTAGTTTCTAGATTATTCCACCCTTAAAATATTTACACTATTGACCCTTCAACTTTTTCGTATGTACATTTTAAGCCCTTAAATTGAATATTTACTCTTGGGCTACAAAACTTTTCTCACTTTTGCGATTTAATCCTTTCTTGAATTATTATGTCATAATATACTTTATTTTAGTATATCAGGAATATTATCTTACTTTCTTACTGTAGTAATTTTTAGGGTATTACACTCAAGGTTATCCAACATAGAGGTCATGACAAAGTAATAATTCAATCAGACAGCTTGGAGGTTGTTAAAGCCTTTCAAGGAAGTGTTTCCATCACATCGAACTTAGCCTTAATTAGATGAAATCAAAGTGTTTTGTCACAAGAAAACCAGTGATTCTTGCGTTACATCCCTAGAGAACAAAATCAAGTTGCGGATTGTTTAGCCAAACAAGCTTTGGTCCAAAAAGAATATTTGCAGGTTTTTGAACTCCTCCTACGACGGTTCTAGATTTTCTAGAAATAGACAGAGCAAAATGTGTTTTTTCTTTTTAGAATATTTCTATGTAACTAGTTAGGAAATGGTTTAATGTCACAAAAAAAAAAGATTAAAAAAACATTCTCATCTCCTTCATTGCATCACCCACCATTGAAGAAAGAAAGAAAACCCTATGTTTTTATTCAAGCATGTGACCAAATAATTGAATAAGGTAACCAAGTTATTTTCTTATTTTTTTATAGGTTTATGATCATGAGAGCTTGATTTAGCTTGCCCATGTATCAATTTGTTCAATTATTAAGTTTTTAGCAAGTTTCTATTAGAGAGAAATTAATGAATTGGACTTGAAATTGAAGAGAAATTAATGTCTCTTAAGGGTTGAAGGTTGACATGAAATGTTTATTTTGATTTGCTAATTGAGATAATGAAATAAAAGAAAAGTGAGAAAGGGAGGAGTAATGAGGAGGACAACCAAAGGGGAGGAGGAGAAAAGAAAATGAAAGATAAAAAAGTGAATTGTGGCTACCTTAGGTGTGATGGATGGTACAAGCTAGGTAATTGGAAACACTAAAATATATAGACTTTTTCACCATCTTTTGAGCACTAGTTCATGCAATTTCTAAGTAATTTTTGTCAAATTTTATACTTTTATTATAAAATAATTAATTTAAGCTTAGTTTATAAAATATTTTAAATTTTAGTTATTTTTATAACAATTTCACATATATTGGGTTAATTTTGGTAGTTTTGTACAAAGGGTGAAAAAACAACTCGATAGTCACCTTAGGAGCACAATATGATGAATTAAAACCCATGGAGGACTTAAATTTAATTTTTTGGACTTCCTCAAATCAATTGGTCCAATTTAATTGTTATTAGGAAAAATGGGTGGCTTGAAGTAGAGGAAATGGCCTGAATTGAATAAGTAAATAGGGAGGATGGACAAACCCAAAAGAACAACCCAAATCATTTCGTATTTCTGACCAATCAACTTATTTTGTCTTATTTTAACACTTGTAAATCAGCCCTTGAGCATTTAGTAAATGCCATTCAAACCCCTTCCTTTTTGTGCATTCCGTTTTTAGCCACAAGCTAAAAATATCAAATTCAAACTCCACCACTCCTTCCACTTGCATGGCCAGCCATAGGATGACGGATTGGCTACTATTTTTAGTCAACTTGAGTTGTCAATCTCAAGTATAAATCGCCTACCTCACTTCCTCATTTTTAATCTCACACATTTTCTCTCATATTTCTTTTTCTTTTCCCTTCTAGTTGCTTTCCAAATTCTTTCTTCCCTTGTCGATTTTGCCTCTTAAAAAAGAGTTAGCACACCCATTGGAACAACAAAAATCAAGTTTTCATGAAGGTCTTCGATCAACAAAACGAGTAGAGAAGAGAGGAGCGCACTAGTTTGGCTTTGGAAGATCACCGAGATTTGCGGTTTCAATTTAAAATTAATGTATATCACTTTTCACACATTTTAGATTAGATTAGAGAGCTTTAAAATTCATTTTATTTACATGATTTTAAGGACCTATCATCAGAGAATAGATCCAACCAATTTCCTTCTCAAAATAATTTCTCAATTCGTCCGAAATTATTCTCAAAATTAGCCAAAAAATTTTGAAATTTGTCAAGTTTCTTAAATCAAGATTTTCAATCAATGAATTTAGAGCGAATCAAAGGTAATCTTCAATCCTAAACTTATTTTTATGATGATTAGTAACATTTTTATATGATTTGAGAGTCAATTAAATTTTTTTATCAATGTTATCTTTTTCCTAGAACACATGGTTCTTTAATGGTGGATCTTGAATTGTGAGGGAAAATCAATGGATGTTCCAGCTCAAAATGGATCTATTAAAATGTTTTTGATCTTTTTTATCAAGATTAAACATGATTTGTGAGGTAGTATAAAGAAATCTGAATTCCATCATCTTCATGAACCGATTTTCTGGAATTTTGTCAAATTGATTTGAAGATGAAATTGATGCTTAGTATAAGTGTATTTGGTCTAGTATTGATGATTGAATGTGTTTAGGAGGGCTAGAGAGATTGATTTTGTGAGGAATCGAGTTTTCAACTTGATGTTACAAATTCAATAAGGTATCTTTGTGAGGGGATTTCGATTAGTATAGTTAATTAAAATTCGTGTTTATTATACCATTGGAAAGGTGGTAATGTCTACTTTATCTTTGTTGAAGCTCTGAATCTTGAAGAGGACTGAGTTAACCGAAATTGAAGCTTGGATTTGCTTGGTTAATCACTTGTTTGTGGTAGAATAAATTGTGTGGTGAGTGTGTCTAAGGGCGATTTGGTAAATTGACCTCATTTATGTTTAAATAGTAGCTTAATGGATGATTTCAATTAATTAATTATGGTTGAATGAGTAATTTTTTCAAGATTGATATTATATGTACAAGAGTTAAATTTTTATTGAATAATGGCAAGTAATCATTTAGGTGATTTTGTGTAATTTAATTAGGCTAATTATATTGATGATTAGAGCATGGTTACTGGAATTTTCGATCATGATATATTGGTGTTACAATTGGTAATTGAACATTGGAAAATGGAAAATGAAATGCTTGATTTAATTGGATGCTAAATGGCTTTGTTACATGCTACATATAAGCATTTTGTCACATTAAATTGAACCCAATAATGACTGATTTATATGCTATGTTTGATTGAATATATTGGCAACATGCATGGTGGATCCATTGGATATAGTTGGCATGTCATAGGATTTGTGAGTACTCACCTTTATTTGTGACATTGTGAGCATATGGCTCTAGATGGACTGATTTGTTTGGAGTAGTTAAGGGAGTGTTGAGCATGAGTCTCCACTCATTGGGTTATTTAAGGCGCTATAAGGGAGCTTGTGCTTCGGCTCACTCAACTCAGTGTACTGTATTTGATATTTGTGAGAGTTCAGAGATCCATTTATCTGATGTATGATCACTCGATTAAGCCATGAGAAGTGTTTATCAATATATTTATGTGTGATTATTGTTATATCATTCGATGTTTGTAAACCATGAATAATTAATTTTTGATATTGATAAAGCATATGGAAATTAAATTGACATGTTTCATTATTATGGCTAATAATTAGAGCTTGATTAGATGTGATTTCATCATGATTTGGATGTTGATTTACTGGTCATTTTTATTAACATTCACTTAGCTTTTTAAAGCTCACACCCTCACAATTTGTGCATATAATCTTGGGCTTGAGGAGCTGAGTAAGAGAGGTCCAAGAGATTTAGATTTGGTAGAGACTTTATTACACATTTTAGAGACTGTAATCGAACTTTGTGGAACTCCCGAGAATTAGTTTAATTTTGGTTGTAATTGGTGTAACAACCCATTTTTAGTGAAATCAAAATAGTAGTTTTGGGATTATAAATCCGAGGTCAAATTATTTATTTTATTATTATTTTAATGTCTACAGCATGATAGTAGAGTCATATGAAAATTTTGTTAAGAAATTTTATCGTTTGCATGCTTAAATTGATAAAATGACTAAATCGCATAAAGTGCAAAAGTTGGGTCCTAATAGCTAAAAGTATTAAATAGCTATAGAACTTTAAAGTAGAGGTCCTTATATGGCAATTAGACCATTAATATGTTAGTGGATGATAATGGCTTGGCATTTGTGTAAATTTTAATGTTTATAAAGGTTAAAATTTTAAATTAATAAATTAGTTAAAGATAAAATAATACCAACAAAAACATATCATCTTCCTAAGTGATATCCATCGAATTTTGAAGAAGAGAAAAGCCATTGATAGGGTTTGAAGGTTCGACCATATTTCTTGGGTGCATGTAAGTATAATTTTGTCCCGGTTTTAACGATTTCTATGTTTTTAGAGTCGTTGTAGCTTAATCTAACTAGCCTAGGGACTAATTTGTGAAATTTTTAAAGTATTAGGGTTTCACCATTGGTGAATGTGTATGTGTTTTGATGTTTGATGATAGAAAATGAATGATTGTTGTTAGTTAAATAACATTTGTTAAGTGATTTTTAGTAAAATTTGTCAAATAGGGATTAAGTTGAAAATTATGATATTTTTATGGTGAAATGTGTGAATTAATGAAATGTATGGGTTGCTTTAAGCTTAGATGATATTCGGCTAGCATGGGTGTGGACTAAATTGAATGAATTTGCATTTTTATGAGTTTAGGACTAAATTATAAAGAAGCAAAAAGTTTAGGGGAAAATAGTAATTTTCCATAAAATGATTTTTGGATTGAATTGGATAGATTAATGATTAAATGAGTTAAATTCTATTATATAGATCAAGAAAAGCGAAGTATAGAAGTAGATCGAGGGAAAGACAAAGTTATCGGTTAAACGATAAATTTTTGTCGTACGAGTTCAAGGTAAGTTCGTATGTTAATAAGTTTTAAATTATATATATGTTTACATGCTTAATTGAAATATTGGTTGGTACGATACTACAGAAGTTCTCGACAAGATATCGGCAAGTGTATGGATCCCGGTTGAACCTTAGGAATAGATAGGATACAAATGACATGTCATTAGGGATTACCGTGTTTTGGGTGCTGGTCCCATACGTTCTACTGATGGCTGAGTTTTTCGACATGTGTTGCGGTTACTCGACAGCTTGGGTGAGTAGCACCGTGTAGTTACGTCAACCATTAGCTTGTGTGAGTAGACCCACTGATGGCTCGAGAGGGAGCATCTATATGAGATAAGAGATAGAGATGGTTTTGACCATGTATTGACACTTAGTGTGTGAGATACTTGAGTATTCGATATTATTCCAAATGGTTCAACGGGCACAGTGTTATTACGAGAGTGTATGAGTTCGATGTGAACTAGTACAGGTATGTATGTAAATCATGTGAGAATTGAATCTATGAGGTTTGTGATTTCATGTCGAACCTTGTGGATGAGCATGTGTTAGGCTTGTGGATCAAATTGAGTTGCATTATGCTATGTTTAATTACTTAAATTGTGATTAAATGGTAAGTTGAGTTTTATGTTATACGAACTTACTAAGCTTAATTGCTTACTCTATTTAATTTTTCGTGTTTTATAGTGAATCGGAAGCTCGTTTGGATTGAAAGTTGTCAGAGATCGTGTCGCACTATCAAACTCTCATTTTTGTACTTTGGACTTTCTATATTTTGGTTAAATGGCATGTATAAGTATTTTGGCTAATGTAGCCTATATGCCTTGATGAGTTTTGGCCATTTGAATTGGCTTGTAAAGTGGTCATATATATTGATATGTATATATGTATAAATGGCCTTGTGATATGTGGTGTATAGTTGCTATATGAATGCCTTGCTTGTGAAATTGTGTTTTGGCACCAAATGGTTGGAATTGAGATGAGTTTGCATGCTAAGTTTTAGGTATAATGTCTCATATATGTAATTGACCATTTAGGTAGACTTTGGAAGTATATTTGGTATGCTTTAAAGTGGTCAAATGAATGTGCTTATGGATATCATGTTGTATGTGTGGATATTGCATGTTATAGACTTGGTATTGGTTGGTTTTCAATGCTTATTTATGCCATGGTTGTATGTGCATTATTGAGCTTAGGTTGGCACCTATTTGGGTAAGAAATGTGGCTTAGAAAATAGCCTATTTTCACTCACACGGGCAGAGACACAGGCGTGTGTCTCAACCGTGTGTGACACCCAGTTAGGAGACACAACCATGTGTCCCCTAAAATTTCTAATGAAAGCAAGTCAGTGAGTTACATGGGCTAGTCACACGAGCGTGTGGTTGGCCGTGTGACTCAAGTTAGTGAGTTACACGGGGTTGGGCACGGGCTGGGGCACGGCCATGTGATCCCATTTCGAATGCCCACAAGGCCTGAGACATGGAAGTGTCTCTTGACCGTGTGAGACACACGGCCTGGCCACACTTTGAAAATTTTCAATGCTTTCCCAAAAGTTTCTTGAGTTCATATTTGAGTCCCAAATTGTTTTTAATGTTCATTTTGGGCCTCGAGGGCTCGTATTAGGGACTGTATGATTGAAATCGAATGATTTTCGTTTGGAATGAGAAATGAACATGAATTGTATGATTGATTGATCTGTAAGTTCGGTAATGCTCTATAACCCTATTTCAGCGTCAGATACGGGTTAGGGGTGTTACAATTGGACTTTGGACATTTTTATTTTGGATGATTTTATAATAATTTTGAGGCATGCTTGAGTTTAATTATTGAATGATTTACAGTGTATTGTTGATTGATAGCACGTCGATCGATAACACGGTGTGTGAGGCATGAAATTTGTACTAGCGATTGTTTAAATGAATCTTTCATGGAATGGTTTACTAGCGACTAAGGTGAGCCACTTGTTTGATTTATTCGATGTTTATTATACATGAAATTAATTGCCTAATTCTATATAATTGAGGCTTGATTGATGTCAATGAACTCAATTGAATGTGTATGTACATGTATGTTAATTAATCGTAGTTAAATCAGGTTTTATTGGCCATTAAAATATGTAAATTTGGGTTTTGAAATGATTTTTCGCAAAAATAGGTGTAGTAGTTTTGTCCACACTGGCGTGTGCCTGTCCACACAGGCATGTGAGGGGTTGCACATGGGCGTGTGGGTAAATGACACGGGCGTGTGGAGACTGGAGTTATCACACACGAGCGTGTGGGATTTCCACATGGGCATGTATGATCGGTCTAAAAATTTTCACGACGCAAACACGGTCATTTAATGACACACGGCCGTGTGGGTTTTGGGGTTTAAATTTTTGTCTCTTTATATTGGTATTCTAATTTGTTTAAGTTACAATTTAGTCCTTAATAGTAAAACTTGAATTAGACATAGTAAACGAACTCAAATTAAGCTAAAATTTTTAGGCTTGCATAATTTGACTAAAAGAAGGTCGGTAAACACTTAGATCTAAAATCGGGTTAGTTTTACCATAGGTGGTAAAATGACGAAAATTCTATTAGGTTAAATTACCTAGGAAAAGTTTAAAATTGGCTCATAATTTTCTTCCACATTAATAAATAACTAATAATTAGATAAGATTGACGTTTTATAAGGTCAGGATGTGTCTTGGGTGCTCGTTAGCCGGAGAGTTACTTAAGTGGCTAATGTAATGCTTCGAATTCGGGCCAGTCCGTCCCAGTCAGGCTTGGGGTGTCACAAAATCATACTTATGTTATGCTTTCATTTTAATTTTAAGGTAACAATTGAATTAATTATTAAATGGATTGAAATTATAATTAATTGACACAATATTTAATTGGTCCATGTTTAATCTTCTAAGGTAGTTGATGGTTAAATTAGCAATGGTATTAAACAATACTTTAGCCTTGAATAACTTGTAAGATTATTGTGATTAAATTGTTTCAATATAGAAATATATTGTTACCTCACTTTATCTTATACTTGCTTATGAAAATTTGATTAATTGTTTGAATTGACATAGAAATATGTCTAAGAGATTAATAGATTTAGTAAGTATGTGCATTAGTTAATAGGATACCGAGTTGCCGTGAAATTATTCGTAACAACATGCACATAGTTTTAATTATTCTAAGTTAAAGAATGAAATTGATCTAACACATTTATTTTATACTTATTAAACCTTATTTTTTAGAAATCGTGCAGTGAAATTTTATTCTCTTAGTTAATCACTTAGTTAAATTAGTTTTATTTTTAGATCACCTTTTCAAAACAACATATTTTTCATCACCAAATTGTTTAATTTTACATTTCATAAATATTCACTTGCACAGTCCTTGTGGGTACGATAACTTGACATTACTTGTCACTTTATTACTTGTTATCGATTGTGTACACTTGCACATTTCTATCATTCTAGTAATTGGGAGGAAATGAAATTTTTAAGGGACAAGCTTGAAAAGTGGATCAAGGGGCACATGTCGAGTGAAAAGGGGGCTAAGGGAGGAAGGTTGACTAGCTAAAGGAGGAAAGAATCTTTTCACTAAGGCAACTTTAGGGGGATGACATAAGGAATGTCGAGCAAAGATTTTATGCTAAAAATTCTTAAAAAAATATGAGGGAGTGGGAATTGAATTTGAGACCTAATGGAATTTAATTATTCTCTTAACCACTAGACCAATTCACTTGCTTGTTAACACTCCTACAACATTTATTTAAATACATGGTGTGACATTTACTAAAGTTTAAAGAAAAATTGCACCAAATAGAAAATAATGTGAGGGAGGAGATTCAAACTTAGGTTTTCAAGGATAGATCTACCACTTCAAGTCTTATTTATTGTCAAATGTGTAAAGATCACCTTAGAAAAAATAAAGTACAGGCGTGATCACTCTCGGTTCACTAACCTACTTTCTACTAACCCAGTTTTTGGGGTGTGACACTAAGAGTATCTTCAAAGAGGTATTGTTTACCCAATGATTAGCAAAAAATGCACAACCACAAAATCACACATAAAAATTCCAAATCTACTCCAGACCCATACGAAAATGCACATATAACCCCAATTGGCATGCCAACTGTATCCTAACCTTTCTACCAAGTTTATATGGGTACAAATAGTTAAATAATAAAAAACTTACCTTAAATTATCTAGTGGAGCAGGAATTCATAATCTCACATGAGTAATGTATATCAGAGTGATCTACCATAAATTGATATGGTAAATTAAGTTTTTTTTAAACTTAATAAACTTGTATTTAAGCATTTTATGGTTTTATTTTATGATTTTTTATATTTATTAGATTTTTATCTTAATATTCAGTTTTATATGTTTTTAGTGTATTTTGTGACCAAAATGGAAAGATCTTGTCTTTTGGAGTTTAATGATTAAAGTTAGCTTGTACAGGAGGTGACTAAGGCAATAGTGAGAAGAAGCCTTGATGTTGCCCTCAAAGTTGCGACACTAGACCTATTGTGTCACGACATTTAAACTATCTATCACCCTGGGAGTTGATTTTCAAGATTCATCACATTGTAGGTAAACTGGTGACAGAGCCGCGACATTAAGAGCATGGAGTTGCGACATCAAGTGTTGAGGTTACGACATTGTGTTGCTAAAGTCGCGACATCAAGGCTTGACAGGCTAAAATCTGTAAGGGCATTCTTCAGTCAAAACTAGCTATTTTAATTGTTAAGAAGGGAGCAATTTTGTCCATTTTAGGTCAAACTTGTTAGCACTATAAATAGCTTTTTAAAACATGTTTTAGAGTCTTTCAGTTTTGTCATTATTAGGTTAATTTTAGTTAGTGACTGCTGTAACTTTTCTTTTTATTTTTTCTGCACTTTGTCTTCTTTAACTTAAATGTACAAGGACTTTCTTGTAACCTTGAGTTTTCACTTTCAATTTCAATAGATTTTAGTGAATTTTTATTCAAAATTTACAATTGTGTAATCGAAAATGTGGAATCTTGTGTTCATGCTCCATCGCAACAATCAAAATCAAGGACTCATTAAAAATTCTTAGTAATTTCTAAACCCTTTAATTTTTTTTATCGTTTGATTATTTAAATGGGCATGGAAATTATTAGTTATTGTTTGTTAAAGATGAGCATGAACTAAATTCTTTGGGTTGTTGGGTAATTAAACTGTTGAGCAATAATTTTAATAATTAGGGACTAAATTGAATAATTTGGACTAAATTGAATAGAAATAGAAACTCAGAATTGCTAACTCTAGGTAAAATTATAGATAAGTGAGACTGAGAGGAGACTTTATTGAGTAAAAATGAAATTGTTCCCTTTTAGTCTAAATTAGATTGAGAGATGAACTAGACTAAATTGTAATTTGGTAAATTATTGATCGATAGGTATTAATTAATTCGATTAGAAAATTTTTCCATCTAATTCCCAAGAGTTAGTTGTCAATGTAGATATTAATCAGCTACCGTTTTTGTCTTTGATTATTCATTTGTAATTCTTGAAAATTGTACAATTAAGTCCTTAGATATAATTTTAGTATAAAACCTTCAATTCAAGATTTACCGTACTATAAGTTGTTAAATAATAGTTATTTAGTCTTTCTATTTTGCATGTTTGTTCCTTTGAATTCAATCTTATCAACCTATCTCCTATGGGTTCGACCCTTGGAAGACTCCACAAGGTGTTTCACTGTACAGTTTATAAATATTACAACTCGACTTGTTACACTTGCAGTACACCACACGTGTTTGTAATTTTCTCTACTCAATGCACGTACACTGAGGCATAGTCACAAAACAAAAGTAGAGACTGAATCAAATATTTCCTCCTTTACAATAATTAAAGTGTCAACTAAGCCTTTTGTACAAGATTACCATATTTCAATTTCATGATCTTATTTTATAAACTCACTTATACCAAATTCACATAACACACTTAAAGCTCTAATGTTAATGCTCCCATAATTAAACATACAACAAATTGTGAAAAAATATACTTTATCATATCACATTTCTAACCTTTCACTAAAATATTCACAAGTCCAATATTCATCAAGCTACATTTTCACATTCATAGATAAAACTTAACATTTCTATTCATATTTTAAATTTATCTAACAAGGAAAAATATAATAAGTTTCATCACAAATATAATTTCCAAATTGCAAAAGATGATAGAAAGCTCCTCCAACTTCTTCACTCTACTATTTTCTTCATACCTTTGCTATGACATTCTTTAGCAAGCTCTTTCTCTTCATACGAAACAATATTTTTACAAAATGTCATTATACAAATTTAGCATTAAATGGTCATACTAATAGCTCAACAACCATTTTAAAGTACACAAACATGAAATGAGACGATGGAATGTTAAGAAAACACAAACTCTTGCCAAAAGCATTTCCTTCTCTCTCTAGCTCAACATTCTCACACTAGAATTCAAACTCTAGGTGTGTGGGTGATGAGAATGGTGATGAATTTTGATGCTAATATGATTTCTACAAGGTTCTTTTGTAAGAAAATACAATAAAATAATTAAAGATTTAAGGAGTTTGTGTAGGATATAAATAAATAGAAGAAAATGGGAACTTTCTTTACACAACAATGGTCGCCAGCCAAGCTTGCTGATATGGAGTGATATAGGGTTCCTTTTCCCCTTTTATTTTTGTTTTCTAGTACTTAAAATACAAGGCTTGTGTCAAAAAGTCAAAGATTTAAGAGTTTGTAGTCAAAATTTATCATTAATGGCTAATTTCTTCGGTATTTAATTTCAAAAATCATCTCATTCCCACACATCACCATAAACTTTAATATTTAATCATGTTTAGGTTCCAAATGACTAAAAAACCCTCAAGAAAAAATTACTATTTTACTCTTCAATTTTTTTTCTTATTCGATTAATCTCGAAACTATAAAATAGTTCAAAATGTATTCCAATTAACTTCCCAATAGTTCAAAAGTAATAAAATTGGATAGGAAATGGATTTTTTTATCGGATTTACTTTTAAAAAATTATCAGAATAGTCTTGTACGGAATATCGAAAAAAATTGAGGCGTTAAACAAACCATCAATATAAGGCTTCACACTAGACCTGTCCATGGGCCGGGTCGGGCTGGGTGACCCGCCCGAAATTTGAGAGGGTTCAGGTAAAAATATAGGCTCGAAATATGAGCTTGGGCAAAAAAATGAGGCCCGGACATTACTTTTTTGGCCCGGGCCCGGCCCGAATATAATAAATATATATTTTTTATTTTTATTTTTTAATTTTAAAATACTTTTAAAATATTTTTATTTTTATTTTTTTTATTTTTAAAATAATTTTTTAATGTTTATTAAAAAATGGGTCGGGTCGAGCTGGGCTCAGGCTTATGATATTTTTCCCGGGCTGGGCCTGGGCAAAATTTCAAGCCCATATTTAGAGCCGGGCCAAAAAATTTTTCCCTGCCCGGTCCGGCCCGGCCCATGGACAAGTCTACCTCACATCAGTTTGATGTCACATCCTCCATTATTAAAAGTTTATACCGATGTTACATGTACCAATGATGATTTTTCTATCAGAATAACCGTCACTACTGTTGGTATATGATTTTTAAATTTGAACAGACGAATTTTTGTTTTTAGTGACCATTTTTGCGTTATAATCAGTTTGTTTGTAGTGGTTACGAGTGTTGAGGTATATTCTTTTGTTTCCTTTTGGTACCATGTTCTTATGATTTTATTATTAATAAAATTATTTTGATTGAGGAAAAAAAATATTAGAATAAAAATTGATAATATTAATTTATGAATTTAAATTAAATCAAACTATTAATTTAGTTTATAAATGTAATTTTATTAATTCTTCTTAAAATATACATAATGTAAGTATGGATCACTGTGGTTTACTTTTACGAATTATTTTGAATCCAGTACATTTTATGTTCAAGTTAATTTTTGGTTGATCAATTTCAAATTCAACTTAAATTTGAAGGATTTGGATTGAAAAATTTTAATGGTAAAATCAAATTGAGTGAAACTCTAAATTCATTTAATTGAATTTCTGAATTTCATCAGAATCGAATGATGTAACACTATATATTATTTGCTGGAGAAATTTTATTCGTTAAAAGTCGATGAGTACAGTAAAGCATCTCATTGAAGAAGTTAACACCAACTCCCAAAGGAGATATAACATAAATGTGGGGGGAATTCAGTATAACAAAATCCAGCACAGCGGGATTATTATGGAGCATAACGATCGAGCGAGCTATTAGTTTATTACCGATGCCATTCATTCTCACAACTGATGCTGGTGATGACGAGTGAGCTAGGAGGCTTTGGTGCCGCCGTATCCATCACAAGCTTGAGAATGAGAAAGTTCTTGTAAAGATTTAAGATGTGAATGCAATAATCCTTCACTAGTCTTTTTGTTTTTCTTGATTTCTTCGTCAATACGAATATCATCTTCTACAAGTAATACGGCGTTTTGTGCACCATGAGGGCCTGGTACAATGGCTTCCTGGACTTTTACATGTTTATCTATGCTTAGAGCATGTTTGGTTGGGTGTATTGGATTAGCCAATACACCCCTAATCTGTGGCCCCACTAATTACCCTGTTTGGTTGATTGTATTGCCCTAATACGGGCCTATTACGCAGCGCACCGATTCCCCATTTTTCCTTATGCAGCGCCGATTTGTAATCCCTTCCAAAAGAAAGGATTACCTAATCGGTCCTCTTTTACCCTCCAACCTGTTGCAGCATCTTCTTCTTTTTTTCATTTTTCTTCCCATTTTCCTTCCAACCTTCTCCCTCCTTTTCATGCTTCTATCTGACCAACCCTTTAACAAACCCTAACAACCTTCAACAAGGCCTTCAATTACGAATCGTATGAGGTAACAGAGTAACAGAGAGTAGCAGCAATGGTTCCTAAGTACGCTTTTCCCTTCTTCTATTCCTTTGATTTCAATTAAATTTCTTTATATATACCATGAATTTAATGATCTTTTCTTGAAATATTGTTTCTTTATTTTTGTTTTTTTGGGGAAAAAAATGGATTTGCCTTTCATTTCATTCCATTTCGGCCTGAAATCTGAAAATATGATTAATTTTTTGGTTTTTTAGGTTATATTTACATGTAATTTCAATGTTAACCAGTTTTGTGTTTAAATTTCGTCTTTGAAATGTTACACTTTCAATCGATCAACTGTACATAGGATTTGATTAATGAAGCTAATAGTTGTGAATTAATGAAAGGGAAAGGTTTTAATGCCTGCTGTAATTTGATTGATTGGAACACTATATGGTGTTTAAGGCAATCGATTATTTTCATTGTTAAAATATACCTCTGTTTGTCTGTTTTAGCTCATTGGATAGTAGCTCTATAAATAATTATTTTTGTTTTGTCGGCTATGTTGCTGCTGATGAATGTTGGATATGGGTTCGAGTTTTCTCATTTAAGTTTTACATAAATTTGGAGGTAATGTTAATTGGACTCAGGTGTTTTTGTAAGATATGTGTATGTATGCTTCATAAGTGTGTTCTTTTATGTATTTGGGAATCTTTGGAATATATTAATGTCATATCCATGCCCAAGAATCTGTTGAACATTGCTTGGAACTTGGTTTTTTGTTTCTAACTTGAAGGTCTAATGTAGCTGTGAGGAAGGAGCTTCATACTCCTGCATCTGATCGTTCTTGCATCCATCTTGAATTTGATATTACTGGCACTGGACTATCGTAAGTTACTACTTTCCTAAATATTCTATTCTGTATTGCTAAGTTTTTTTTCTCTTTTTCCAATTATGATGACCTCCTCTCCTCTCTTATCCTCATCTTAAAACTAGATGCTACATAATAGAGAACTTCACCAGCTCATACTTGTCTTCCTTTTCAGATATGAAACAGGTGATCATGTTGGCGTTTACTGCGAGAATCTAGACGAAGTTGTAGAGGAAGCATTGAGATTGTTGGGGCTATGCCCAGACACCTATTTCTCTGTTCATACCGATAAAGAGGATGGCACTTCGCTTTGTTGCAGCATTGCCAGTAAATTTGATGTTAGATCTAAAAGTTTTTAAATGCATGTTTATATATTTTGGAATTATGTTGCCACTGGAATCTTGTTTTTCTCCTATTGCCTATTGGGAACTGAGGCTTGTAATAGGGGGTTGACTTGTTTGTTTATGAGGATGACTGGATCAAATGCTATATTTGGAAGTTGTTTTGCTACTCAGGATGGCTTTTATTTTGCTGATAAATGGAGAAATTAGTTGAAGTATTTGAAGGATATAAGAAAAGAGCTTTACATTACTACTTGTTCAATATCATTAATATAGCATTTGGAAAAGCTTGCACGAAAACTAATTCGCAACCTTGATTTCAAAGTAATGTTGTATTTTATCACACTAAATTTATCTTTATTCCTTCTAAATATATGAATTATTTATATGTTAATTTATCTTATATATTATTTACTATTATTTTATTTATAATATTTTAATTGTATACTATAAATTATTAGCATTTTAATCGTATACTATAAATTCGTCATTACTATATTTATCTCTATGCTATTAATTAGTCACGAAATATTAATTATACATCATATATTATTAAGGTTATAGTTACACGAGAGTTCATTGATTTTTGCTAGGTAAATACACATTCAAACTTTAGATTAAATTATATATTTTTATTAAATTATATTTAATAATAATTATTTTAAATTATATTTTATAGTATTATATATTATGATTTTATTAAATTCATATAAGAATATTTAATATTAAGAATTTTATTAAATTATATATTTTTATTAAATTATATTTAATAATAATTATTTTAAATTATATTATATAGTATTATATATTATGATTTTATTAAATTCATATAAGAATATTTAATATTAAGAATTTTATTAAATTATATATTTTTATTAAATTATATTTAATAATTATGTTAAATTATATTTTATAGTATTATATATTATGATTTTAGAAAATTCATATAAGAATATTTAATATTAAGAATTTTATTAAATTATATATTTTTATTAAATTATATTTAATAATAATTATGTTAAAATATATTTTATAGTATCATATATTATTATTTTAGTAAATTCAGATAAAAATATTGATTATTAAGAATTTTATTAAATTATATATTTTAATTAAAATATATTTAATAATAATTATGTTTAAATATGATTAAATTATTTATTATTGATAATAATAATCTTATTAAAATTTAAATAACAATAACAATAATCATTTACCAAAATAAATTTATGCTAAGGGTATTCTAGTCATTTTAGTTTTTTCCATTATGCTATTACACCTCTATTCCATTCAACCAAACACAAGATTACTATTACGCCTATATTCCATTACATTCAACCAAACAGTTGATTTGCTATTACACCTCTATTCCATTACACCTCTATTCCATTACACCTCTAATCCAATACACCTCTAATCCAATACAGCGAACCAAACGTGCCCTTAGTATTTCTGTTTTTTGAACCGTTTTCTTCTTTCTCTTCTTAATGAAGCAGAATAGAGCAACTGAGAGGAATGCGAAAAAGAACAGACCGCCAATAGAAACAAAGACAATGACTATTACAGTTGAATGATGTCCGGATGGTGGTGGTGGAGGCGGAATTACATGAGGTGGTGTTGGTGGAGAAATAGAGTGAGGTGGTGGAAGTGGATGGAATGGATGATGTCGTGGTGGTGGAGGCACAAATGGCGAGGGTGGTGGTTTTATAGCAGGTGGTGGTGTACCAGTAGGAGAGGGAGGTGGTTTAGTAGCAGGTGATGGTGGTGCCGCAGTAGGAGAGGGAGGTGGTTTATTAGCAGGTGATGGTGGTGCCATAGTAGGAGAGGGGGGTGGTTTATTAGCAGGTGATGGTGGTGCCACAGTAGGAGAGGGAGGTGGTTTCGTTGCGGGTGGCGTTCGATGATGTGGTGGTGCTGGCACTGAATGTGGTTGTGGTGGCGTAATGGGGTTATGTGGAGCCGGGGGTGCTTTTGGAGGGGTTGGAATATAATGGGGTGGTGCCACTTTTGGAGATGGAGGCTTATAAGGAGGGGTCAGCTTTGGGGGGATACTTTTGGAGGCAGTGGAGTACCATGGGGTGGTGGCAGAGGAAAATATGGAAAATAATTGGTCCTAATAGAGTTAGAAGCCATGGTATAGTATGTCGTGTGATAATGGGAAGTAGTCTTTTCTGTTATGCCATTATGAGAGACAGTAAATATATATAATATATATACAGAGAGAGGCAGAGATGTTAGTCTTGGTTAGGCTAGGCTTGAGTCTAGTACATGGTTTGATGGTTTTGCATACTTCTAAGGTTTTAGTTACTTCACGTTTATGCTAAGATTGTTGTTGAGTTGTCATTGATTGCATTAAAAAGTACTCCTTGTATTGTAATTGTATTTAAAGAATTTAGTTCAAATTGCTATGATTGTTGAGTTTGATATTGTTGTGTTTTACTACTTTATACGTGGACCAAAAATGCTCAGATTTGCAATCTTCCCAAAAGGACTAAATCAGCTTAGGTTATGTATCTATGCATCAATATGAGTATATATATCTCACTTAAGTTAAATACAAATGAATTGTAATTTCTAATCTGTAAAGGCATTGTATTCTGGATTTACAACACAAACTAAGTTAATGTTTTTCTTTCTACAAAATATCTTTCTATTGTTTGATATGATATTTTGATAATCTTATACTCACCTTCAACCTTGAATGATAGAGAATGTCCTAAACATACCACCCTAACATGATTATATTACCTTGGAAAGAAGGATGAATGACCAAAGCCATCTTAGGCTTAGCTAAAATCATAAGGTTGATGCAGGCATTTCAATTTAAAGCCTACCTTTGAACATTAGTTTAGAGCTTAATATATGATACTAGTATTTTTTATTCGTGTGTTGTATGGGTTAAATGTATTTATAATTTAAAAAAAATTAAATTATTTTATTTTTAAAAATTAAGGATATTGTAAAAAGTAAATTTATATTATTTCATAAAAATATTTTTTATTTTAAAAAAAAATTTAGTTTAAAAAAATACTTTTTACATTAAAAACATTTTATCCAACCATTATATATTATAAAAAATTTATAATACTTTATGGATAGTGTTTAATTTTTTAAAACAAAATTATAAGGAAAAATTATTGTTTTTAAAGATTGTTTAAAAATAATTTAATTATATTGTTTAAAAATTATAATTTTTTTCATTACGTTACTAATCAAATTTTGTTTTTAAAATTTAAAATTTTATTGTTAAATTTTAACTAAATATTTAGAAAATTAAATTAATTAGAAGTACTCAAAATACTTTTTTTTAGTCCCCAATTAATTATTCTCTAAGTTAATTTAATTGAAAATTTTAAAATAAAACTATTATTTATGAAGTTTACATTTTAAAAAAAAATGTTACAATTAGTTTTAACCATGTTATATAATTTTTAAGTTTTGGAAGATTATAAAGTTTTAATAAATTTTAAACAAATTATAAAGTATTCGAATATAAGAGTATGCATTAAATAAACATATATATTTAAATTATAAACTATTAGAGGAATTATTTTATTAATTATTTAATTATGTATTTTTGTAATTATCTTGTTAGATGCTTTAAATATTTTGATTTGATAACAGATTCCATAGATTAAGTAATTACTTAAATTTAGAATATTTGATTGGCTATTAATTGAGATTTGGTCAAACAACCCAATCTTATCTTGTATGTATATATATACCTTACCTTTAATCAATAAAATCAATACATTATTCTCAACATCTTTATGGTATCAGAGCACTCACGTTTTTTACTTGTCTTTTTTCACTTATCTCTTTTGTATCTTTTTTTTTCTCTTTTCTCACGATTCTCCATGTTCTTCTTCAACCATAATGGCTTCAGAAGTCATCTTTGCATTTTCCACTGCTTATACCATCATTCAAAATACCCAAGAACCAAATAATCAACACTACAAACATCACAAAATTGACAAAAGCCAACTACATCACGTAAATTCTCCAAATCAAAATTCTATTAGAATAATATGATCTTTATGGCTTTCTAGATAGTTCTCTTCCCAATCCCACACCAATTGTCACCATTAATTGTAAGTCGACTCCAAATTCAACATACACAACATGGAAATGCTAGGATCATATTCTTTTTAGTGCATTCCTTGGAGCAGTCTCTCTACCCATTCAACCTCTTCTTGCCTCCATCACCACCTCTTAGGAGGCATAGATCACCTTGGCTAATACTTATGCCAAACCATCTTGTGGTCACATCAAACAGATCAAGGATCAATTGAAGAACTATATCAATTGACTCTTTCCTCGCAACCATAATTCAATGACCCTTACATCGGGAGTGTATCTTCCAATAACCTTCTGAGGTTTTCTCTTGAAATGCACGTTTCTTTGAATCGCTACTTGACGATACTTAATAATAGATCCTTACCCGCGGTCTATGAACAAGTCTCCTTTCGTTGCCTATGTACAAGGTATTATCGACACATCATTACTCCTACAAATCTTAATCGGGTTATCACCATACGCACTACTGGCTTTTATTATTACTATTTTGGCAGACTGGTTCCCCTTTTCTACTACTTTTTCCCTGTTTGACGGATTTCCTTAAAATCTACTTGTCAACACTTACATTATTCTTTTAACTCTTTTTCCATGAGCGTGATTAACCGTAGTTATCATCTTGATGAAACACCCTAATTTTAGTGCCATAGCAGACCCTATATGTTGCCATTGTCGAGTTATGGTCTTACACCTGAAATTTTCACGTTTAATGTCCTGGCAGACTCCTCGTGTTTACTACCTCAGAAGACTCTCCGTGTTTTCTATCCCAATGGGCTACCTCGTGTTTACTATCCCAGTAGACTACCTTGTGTTTACCGTCCTAACATACTACCTCATATTTACCGTCTTGACGGATTATCTCGTGTTTACCATATCGACAGACTCCCCCATGTTTACTGTTCTGAGAAACTCTATTGGTTGCCATAGTCGAGTTATGGTCTTACGCATTAGACCTCTTTTGAGGTGTCACCTTGTAAGACCTTACCGTTGTCGCGATATTGCTCCAAAAAGCCTGCTGATCACCATCATGATGTTTCTCTATGAAACCTAATGATCATCAATATCGATCCATCTTCTATCCAACTTGATGCTCGAATAATGAAGTTTTCCCCCGTAAGGCCCGAAGCTTCGTACATCACATTTTGCACTCATCAATACCGTATGGCGGTATCTCAATGGAAAATTTTCCCTATTCCATTGTCCATTCCTCTATTTCACCAATGTAGCCTCTCCAACCCTGTCCAGATGTTAATGCCAAATTTTAAAGGTCACATCGGCCATCAAAATGATCACATCCCAAAAATTAGGTTAGTAGAATGAGGTTAGTAAATCAGGGTTTAGTGAACCAAAAATTTTAATTAAGTTAGATATTTAAAAAATAGTTAGGAAATAAAAATTAAGTGCATGAGAATTAATTTGGCTAAAACAAATTTTAAAAATGAGACTTGATTTGGAAATAATTTTGAAATTGACTGTAATTGAAAAATAAGGTCCAATTTGGAAAAAAATGATATTGTAAGTGGTCAAAGGGAAAAATGCCTAATTTTCAAAATCTGGCTAGCTTTATAAACCACCCATGCCTTTTCCCTCCCATTCTTTATCTCTTCAAAAAAATTTCAAAGCCCTAAATCTTGTTTTTCTCCCAAAATCAGTTAATCCTTTTTGATTTTTAAGCTTTCCAAACACAAAATATTCTTTCAATTTCAAAGAAAACTTAAGATTTCATCTTCAATTTCTCTGAAGTTTTTCACATGTTGAAACTCGAATTAGCTTCATAACTCGTCGATTTTGCAAAATTAAGTTAACATTTTGACTTTTCTTGATCAAATGGAGTGTGTTGTTATTTCAAATTGAAATGTTGGTGTGTTGGAGAGTGTTAGCTTCAAGCACACTTACTTGGGACATGTAGACTCTTTTGAGTCATAGTGTGATGGAGATTCGTGTATCCAATAAAAGCTTTTGATATGTATTTTCATCCTCATAAGTTACCAATATATCATTTTGATATGGTATTTGATGATCCTATGTGAAAAGTGTATTTAGCCTAACTCTTGTGTTTGTGATTTTTTGTAGCATATTGAGAACTCACTAAGCTTGGTTAAGCTCACATCTTTTGGTGTCTATTATTTTAGAGAAATAACTTGTATGGGAGGTGAAATAGGCAAGCTTGGGGTCCAAAGACCTCTAGATTCTGGGGTAGATTACAAGAAGCTTTGGGCACTTAATTGAATTTCAGTGCAGCGTTTCATCCATAGACAGACGACCGGTCAGAGAGAGTGATTTAGATACTCAAAGATATGCTTCGATGTTGTATTCTTGAATTCGAAGGTAACTAGGAGATATTCCTTCTATTGGTTGAATTTACTTACAACAATAGTTACCAGTCGAGTAGTAAAATGGCCCCGTATAAGGATTTTTACAGTCGAAAGTGTAGAACTCCATTATACTAGACTGAATTGAGTAAGAAAAAGCTTTTAGGTACTGATTTGATTCGTGAAACTCAAGAAAAATTGAAAGTGAGACAAGATTGTTTAAAAACAGCTTTCGATTGTCAAAAATTGTACGCTGATTTGAAAAGAAAAGACATTAAGTATCATGTTGGCGATAAAGTGTTTTTGAAAGTATCGCCTTGGAAAAAAATTCTCTATTTTGACCAAAAAGGAAAGGTTAGTTGGCATTTCATTAGTTCGTATGAAATTATTGAGAGAATCGGGCTAGTAGCTTATTGTTTAGCTTTACCATCAGAATTAGAGAAAATTCATAATGTGTTTCCATGTGTCGATGTTGAGACAATATAGATCTGATCCCTCACATGTGATTCACTGGTTGATGTGGAATTACAGCTTGATATGTCGTATAGTGAGGAACCAATTAAAATTCTGGTGCAAGAAATCAAAGAATTGAGAAATAAACACGTAGCTTTAGTGAAGATTCTTTAGAATCACCATAGAATTAAGGAAACTACTTGGGAACTGAAAAAAGCTATGAGATTGCAGTACTCAAACTTATTCTCTGGTAATATTTTCGAGGACAAAAATTCCTTTAGAGGTGTAATAACCCGTTTTTAGTGGTATCGATAAAAATGGTTTGATGACCACAATTTCAACTAGTTTATCAGTGCTTTATTATTTATAGGGTTATTACAAGGTCGTATTAAAATTTGGTTAGAAAATTTTAATGTTTAGATAGTTAATTAAATAAAAAGAACTAAATCGTAAAAGCTAAAAAAATTAGTTCATAATAGCTAAAGGTGTTAAATAGCTATAGAAATATAAATTAATGGATTTAAATGGTAAATATACCATATAGATATATAGTGGACGGTTATGGACATTGTTTTGTTAATTTTTAAGTAAATATTTAAGGGAAATTTAGTAATTAATCAAATAATGTCATAAACAAATATGTAAACAAATCACTAGTTTTGGTCACTTGAGAATTGAACAAGATTTGTTTTCATGCATGGTAATTTTTGCCCTTTTAATGATTTTTATGTTTTTGTGATCGTTTTAGCTTAATGTAGCTAACCTGGGGGCAATTTGTAAATTGTTAAATGTTATATGCTATTCCATTGATGAGTTTAAAGTGTTTTTTAAGTTTGTGTTTATGAAGTTTGATGGTAGATTATTAAGCTTGGTTGTTAAATATGACTATTTTGTAAAGTAGTTTTTAGTAAGTTTAACAATTAGGGATTAAATTGTTAAAGTAGTAAAACTTTATGGAATGTTAAATTGTGATAAATTTGGTCTTTAGAAAGATCCTGAGAAATTCAACTAACATGGGTTTTAATTAAATGTGGTTAATTTATAAGTTTTGGGTTTACAGACTAAATTGCATAAAGAGTACAATGTTGGGGTAATTTTGTAAATTTATAATGAAAAGGCTTATAAACTTAAGTTTAACTATTTGATACTTTGAATGGATTAATTGAATGAAAATTATTATTTAGATCAAGAAACGAATAAACCAGACCTGAATCGTGGAAAAGTTAAATTAACGGATTAGTCGTCGGCATCATATTCGTAATCGTTTTTGTTTAGGTAAGTTCGTATATTGTTTAAACTTATTAATTGCACTTGGTAACATGTTAACTATAAGTCATGTTAGGTATAGTTAGATTGAATTATATATGTCAATCAATGATTTCAGACTAAATTGTGATGCTGATTAAATTGGCGATAATGTTTGGAAAATGTGAAATATATGGATGTGAGCTTGAAATGGTTTAGTGAAAGTGGATTTAAATGATTCGGTTATGTGATGTGGTCCGTATAAACCTTGTGAATATTTAGGATACGAATGACATGCCATTAGAGGTTATTTACAGTTTCAGGTGTAGGTCTTGGATGTCCTACCGATGTTTAAGGTCCTACATTTGTTGCGAATCCTCCACAGCTCGTGTGAGCAGCATCGTGTAGCCTAACATCCTAACCCACAACTCATGTGAGTAGATCCATTTCACAGCTCGTGTGAGCACATACGGTTACAGCCACAACTTGTGTGAACATTTTCTCGAGTATCCATTGTTATTTCATTTGGTTCAGCGGGTGATAAAGGCTTGAACGAATGTGTGTGTATATATATGTATGAAATGTTGTATGATCTTTGTGAATTGGAAAATGTTGGTTTAAACATTTGAAATAGAAAAGTTATGTTATTAGGATATATGAAATGAAATGTGTACTTGACATGTTTATTATTACATGTTCCATGATATGCTGGAATTATATGGTTCATTGTTATACTTACTAACCTTATGAGGTTTGTGTTGTATAGGAAAGAATTATATACTCATGACCTAATGAATGAATTTAAGCATGAATGGTTTGAATATATACATGTTCAATAAGTTTAGGTTTATGTTATACGAGCTTACTAAGCACTAGTTGCTTACGTTAGTTATTTTCTTTCCTTGTAGTTCATCAGAAATCTCGGCCGGTTGGAAGATCAAGTCAGAGCACATACACTATCTGCTCTTCAAATTGGTAGAAGTTTGGTCATTTTGATGTTGGGTTATAAATGGCATGCACTAGAAGCTTTTAAGTTCTTTTGTTATTATGTTGTTAAAGCTTTGGTTTAAGCATACTTGTGGATGTGTATATATCTTTTGGTTTTGACTTGTATATGTCCATATATAGGTGCTTTTAGTTATGTTGTTTATGCTTCTTGGAAATGGTTGAGATATGGTAAAATTGTATGTGAATGGAATGGATGAATTGGTATGTTTGGCATGTGTATAAGGTAAGGTATTGTGATCTTCGAATGTAAAATTTAGTTTAGTGTATGAAATGTGGTGCCAATAAGGGCATATTGGTTAGACACTTAGGTTGAATGTTTTGGTATGTTTTAAGCATGTTTGGATGTGTTTTGAAGTTATGAAAATGGTTGATATTGGTTTGGCTTGGTACCTAAGAAATGAGTGGTGAATTGCCTTGTTTTAGAAGTCATTTTAGGTGCACACGACCACTCCACACGGCCATGTGGCCAATTTAATTTTGGTGTAGGTGTAACAACCTGTTTTTCTATGGTATCGAAAATAATGGTTTCGGGACCATAATTCTGAAGTAAAAATTTGTAAAAATTATTTAATTAATATATTTACGAGGTCTTTAGCGTCATATTAAATTGTGGTTGGAAAATTTTGTCGTATAGATAGTTTAATAAGTAAAAAAGACTGAATCATAAAAACTGCAAAAGTTGAGTAGTTAAATTAAAGGGGTAAAGGGGTAATATAACCCATGGGAATTTAGTTAGTGGAATTGAATGATGATTTGCATAAGTGGATCGCTTAATTTAGGCTTAAACATAGGTTAATTAAAGTTAATTAAGAAAGTTGTCAAAATTACAAAAATCCCATAGTATATATATTAAATTAAACTAAAGAAAGATGATATTTTTGCAATCTCACCATCTTTCTCATGACATAGCCAAGAAAACCTAAGGTTTTCATAGTTTTTCAATTGAAGCCTTAATTCGTAAGTGTTTTGATGCCCTTTTTAGTAATTTTTATGTTTTTGAACTCGTATTAGCTTAATTTAGCTTCTCCGAAGACTAATTTGTGAAACTGTTAAATGTTATAAATGTTGCCATTGATGAGTTGGGTTATTTCTTGAAGTTTATGAAGGAAAATGAAGCTTTATTGTTTAGGTGCACTACATTGTAAAGTGATTTTTGGTGGTTTTAAGGTTTAGTGATTAAATTGTTTAAGTGTAAAAAAATTCAAGGATTTCAAGAGAAATATTCACAAGGTTGTTATGGTGTATTTATCAAATTGATTATATTAGGATCTAGGAAAAATTAGGTTAATTGCATGATTAGGGCTTGAGGACTAAATTGAGTATAAATGAAAGTTTAGGGTGATTTTTGTAAAATGTTAAAAAAGGGAATTAATTGCATAAAAGACTTAAAATCTTTGTTGATTCAGTTAATTAAATGAAATTATTGTTTTAGATCACGAACGTGTTGATAACCGAGGAAAGGACAAGGTAGCATAGTAGTCCCTGTACTTTGGCTGTTATTACAAATTAGCCTCATAAGTTCGTACTTCTAGTTTATATATATTTAAGTTATGAAATGATAATATGATTCAGTGTTGGGTCAGAATGTAAAGTGATGAAATGATTAAATATTCTATTCAGAAGATATGGACCGTTCCAATGGCTAAGAGTTCTACATAAGTTGCAGATTCTCGACAGCTTGTGTGAATAGCATTGGGAACTAGTGAAACGACTAAATGTTCTGTTCTGATGAATGAACTGTAGCGATGGTTGAGGAATTGGATACGTTGTAGACCTTCGTCATCTTGTGAGAGCGGTATTACAAAACGGTCAATGTTCTAGATCTCTCGATTGAGCGTTATTTTGTATATTTTGAAAATGGCAAGAAAGTCATCTGATCAATCTAACGTAATGAAATGTGTGGCTCTTATCTGTGGTGGATTGTGAATGACTAGAAATTTCCTATTCGATATTCATTTGTGTTGTTAAATTAAATTGTAGCAAGTTCTATCGTTATATTACGAACTTATAAAGCTTTAAGTAAGCTTACCTCTGTTTGTCCTTTGTTCTATAGACTTTATTTTGCTGTCGGTAGATCAGATCAAGCTCAAAGAATCACACTATCTCAAGGACTAATTTGTTAGATTTTGAATATCTTGGTTATATGGCATTTATAGGACTTTGTGTAGTAATAATTTATGAATGTGTAAATAATTTTGGTTCAAATATTCTTTTGAGCTTAAGTTTTGTTTGATGGATTTTAAATTCTTTGATAAGTTTAAGACTTTTGGTTAGTTTAAGCACTTGGAATATAAGCCCTTATATGGTATGTTTGAAGTAAAAATGTGAATGGTTAAGTTGATTGTTATGTGATGGTAGTTAGAAGAACTAAGTTTGTGTATGAAATGTAGCTAATTTACTTTGCTTTGGTTAGAAATGTTTTGATGAAATGTAGTGCCTTTGAATGACATATTGGTTAGTTGAATTAGGATCTTGAATTGGCATTTTGATGTGTGGTTGGGTGATGTTTAGGTTCCTTTAAAGTGTGTTGAAATTGGGTTGAAATGTTATGCATGAAATGTTTGAAATAACTTGATTTTAGGTAAATTTTGGGTTCACACGGCCTAAGACTCGGGTGTGTGACTCAGCCGTGTGAAGTACACGGCCTGGTGACATGGCCGTATGACCTTACTCAGTGAGTTACACGAGTGAGGACACGAGCTGAGACATGGTCGTGTGTCCGTAGTTCGAAAGTTGCACAACTGAGAACATAGGCGTGTGACACGGTCGTGTGAGACACACGGCCATGTGACCCTTGTTTTGAAATTTTTGTATATTTTTCTTGAAATTTCCAAACTGTCTCAAATTAGTCTTGAATTGTTCTAAAGTTATTTTCAAGGACTTGAGGGCTCGATTTAGAGACAATATGTATGTGTATAAATGGTTTATGATATTAATAACATGTTGTAGGATATGATGATTAAATGTTTCTGACTGTATGGTAATGCTTTGTAACCCTAATCCGGCATTAAAGTCGGGTTAGGGGTGTTATAGTAGGTTTTTCGCACATGGTCATAGGTTGTTACACGATCTAGCGGCATGACCGTGTAACCTTATTTCGAATTGCACATGGCCTGGCAACATAGCTATGTGACCCTATTTTGAATTGCACACAACCGTGTGAGCCTATTTTCGAATTGTACACGGTTTGGCCACACGACCATGTCCCTGAGCCACACAGCCTAAGCTCTATCATACGGCCTGGCCACACTGTCGTGTGACTCCTATTTTTAGTTTTTCTACATTTTTCTATTTTGTTTCAAATTAGTCCCTAATTGTTTTCAAATTGATTTTTAGCTTCCGTAAGCTCAATTTAAGGCCCGTATTCGTATATATGTTATGAATAAAGATTTTTTTTAATATTTGATATTTAAATTAATATTTGAATGGTTTTATGTTTTCATTGGATTTGTAATGCGTCGTAATACTTCGTAACCCTAATATGACAACATAAATGAGTGAAGGGTATTATAGTTTAAGCTATGTAATTGAGCACAAATGTGAGTTGAATTGTATTTTGAGGTCTAAAAGTGAAATGAGATTTGTAAATTGGTAGGTTGAATCAAATGGTACAAGTATTGAAGGAGTCTGCGTTTCATGTTGCGACACTACCCTATTAATGTTGTGGCATCAACTTTCCATGTTGAAACGCCCTATGCTAAATTTGTAATGTCAACATACTATTTTCAGAGTCACGACACTACACTATTGAAGTCACGATGCTGAGCTTCTGCCCCTGATGTCACGACATGGTCCTTTCATGGTCACTACGTCTAACTGGTAAAATTTGAAAATTTTACATTTTAGTCTTCAAATTGCCTCAGTTTATTGAAAGAGCTTTCTTAAGCTCGTTTTAATATCGTATATGATTATATAACATCTTGTGATTATGTATTGAACATGATTGTAACACCCCTATCCTGTCTACATTATCAGATTAGGGTTACAGAATGTTACTGAGCAAAACATAACATTTAACTTCGTAACAGAAACAATTTGTCAATTAAATGCTAACATATAACAAAGAAATAAATTCATGGCATAAATACATTTATGGGCCTTAAATCGAACCTATAGGGCCTTAAAAACAGTTTGGGATCAAATAGAAGCAATTAGAAAATTTTAGAAAAAGTAGTAAATTTGGAAAACAGGGGTCACACAGCCATGTAGCCAGGCCATGTGACATAGCCCAGACCGTATGAACATTCGAAGTCTGGACACAAGGCCGTGTCCCAGCTCGTGTGAGTATTCAAAATAGGGAAACATGACCGTGTCATGGGCCGTGTGCCAAACCATGTGTGTATTCGAAAATGGATCACACGACCGTGTCAAAGGCCGTGCCACAAACTGTTTTGAGACACACGGTTGTGTCGCAAGCTGTGTCTCAAACTGTGTGAAACCTACACCTAAAATAATAGACACACACGGCCGTGTGAGGTGACCGTGTGTAGTAGAGTCGTGTGACAGCTCATGTCCCAGGCCGTGAGCTCTATTTTAACCCTTAAATCAAGCCAATTCAAGCACCATTTCTTGCACAACAAGAAATATCATACCTAGCTCATTTCCATGGTTCAAAAGCACATTCAAATCACCAATTACATGTCAAAATTTCATCCATCCTATGGCTAACCAATATGCCATTCAAAGGCAGCACAATTAATGATCATTCAATCAAATAACCTAACTAAGAAGGCATTTAACATTAGTCATCTATTCATGCTCAAACCACCAACCAAATTGGCCAAAATATAAACATACACAACAATTTTACCATTCCAAAGCATGACCACCTAATTCTTGTCATTAAGGATTAACCTAACCAAAACCAACTCAAACATACATCCAAAACTAACCACTTAACTAGAAATTCCATTTTAACATAACATTTTACATATTAAAAACAAAAACCTATAAACATGCCACATCCTAAAATGAAATACAAAAGCTACCAAGATGGCTGGATAGTATGATTCTCCAATTCGATCCGTCCAGTCAGTCTGCAAAATGACAATTACAAAAGCACCACAAACGAAACAAGTAAGCTCAAGAAGCTTAATAAGTTCATAGTTTAAACATCATTTAACTTACCTTAACCAGGATAAGCAAACACGAAGATAAATTCTAATTCTTGATAACCAAATACAAATTCACACCATATTAGTATTATTCATGTATAACATAATAACACATTTTCAAGAATTAACCAATTTCATCAATCCAATTATCTCAATGTAAACATAAGTAAGAATTTCATTTGAACCCTTATTACTTGATAACATCATAAATGATACGAACTGCCTCGGTGTTGAGTCGAGTCGTATTTCTTGCCCGATCGTGAATTAAGTAAGGATAGATTCGTTTCAGTTAAAATGAAACAAAATAGGTAAAATGGTTTCAAACAAAGGTAGTAAGATAAATGGTTAAGTAAAATAATGGATAGTTGGCTAAGACCGAGAATGAACCAACAATAATGGATTGTTGATCCGAGTCTCAAAATGGTTCTTAGGTGTTTATTGGTTTAAAGAAACAGCAAGGAACCTTGACCCACTATCAATTATGATAGGAACCAAAGGTATATTGAACGCCACACCAAAAGTGATAAGTTTCGCAAACAAAGAAAAGATAGACGCCACAAGCTATGTTTGATAAGTCAAATCAATTCCGTAAGAACAAAAAGAATTGGATAACTCACAATTCAAAGATTTCATGTATATTCAGCAAAAAGTCTATTTCTAAGGCTGATTACATCTATTTATAGTGTTAGAACAACGTAGCCGAATGGTCAAAAACATCCAACTTAATGTGCCATAAAAACTCAAGTCTTTTCTTATGCTTGAACCAAATATCTCCTTCCTTGAAATCAATTCAATTCAGCTAATTTGAATGTATTTAATTGCTTGAAAATGACTCTTGAGTTGTCGTTGGCCAGCTGAATAGACATCAACTTATTAAACAGCTCCTTAATGAGATTTTAAAGGCTTGATTAATTCTCTTGAAAGATCAAAAACTGCTGGAAGAAGAAAGGTTGCTGCTGAATTTTAAAGGGCATAAAAATGTTCTTAAAAACTCATTTAATGATGTTTAAACCTTCTTTATAACAACCCTTTTGATTTGTAACTGAAAATAACATGAACAGCCACTTAATTCAATTTATAACAACCTTGAGTACTTGAGTTATGAGCTGAAAAGTCACCTGCAATAAACACATTAAAATGAGTTAATTAAACACATGAAAAGACTTATTAAACATAACACACATTATTACTTACTTAAATAAATGAACTAAAAAACATATGCAATAATTATTCCAACAACTAATTTAATTAAAGAAGCATAATTAAATGAACTTAACTGATGCATCAATATGTAATCCTAGGAACTAGATTAATTAAGAACAACACTTATTAATTAAACTAAGATGAGCTGAATAAATGTCCAGCAACTCATTTATTAAACTAAGATGCTTGGTTTTGAAATGCAAATTTAACTAACATTAAAGTTACATAATTAAACTAACATGACTTAATTTAATGATGCAAACTTAACTAACTTGAAAGTTACATAATGCATGACTTTATTAAATGCAGAACACATATTAATGATGTGTAGACTATGACCTAATTAAAAACACAAACTAAAATAACTAAAACTTAATAAATCAAAGTCCTTATTTTCCAGCAGCCAAATTGACAAATTGAAATTAGAAGCTTCATTTTGCAGTTGGGCCACTCGAGTTTGGGCCAATCTCGGTAGCATCAAGTTGTGTCGTAACATGATGCAGCCGAGATCACATTAATAAATATGCAAAAACATTAAGTAAGTAATTAAGCTGTAAATCAATTAACACTTAGCCCGATGAACCATTGTACCTTGACTCAAATACTCGAGTAACTAAACCACACCGAGGGCATCATAGATGTGTAACAAAGGCACCGAAGTGCAAACAGAGGCATGATTGTGCAATCAGAGGCATCGTAGTGCAAATAGAGACACCGAAGTGTAAATAGAGGCATCGAAGTGCAATCTTGTACAAGCACGCATACTAACCCTATTGGCATACCAATCGTATCCTAGTCGTTTACTACATTCAAACGGGCAATTAACCGCATTCATAACAATGAAATTAGGCGCACTTCCATATTATTCATACATATTCTACGAATTCAATATGTTCATTCTAAGATTTCATCATTCATAATTTCATCCATTTCTCAACAAATACAAAATCTATTCATACATATTAGTAATCAATTCACATTTCATCTTCAAAAGAAAATATTTAGCTAGTACAAAACAACATCAAGGTAAATGTAATGCAATTTAATTGCTTTATAATATGAACTTACCTACAATCCACTTTCGGTAAAAACGTAGGGGCTATTTCAAAAATTTCCCCTTTCCACGGTTATTGTCTTTTTTTTACTCAATTCTTGATCTATATAGTAATTAAATTAAATTTATTAAATTCACATATATCCCCTTAAGTTTCCATTATTTATACATTTTCCCTAAACTTTTACACCTTTCACAAATTAGTCCCTAATCTCGAAATTTCAAATTTATCCAAGTTTCATAATTTCCAAAGCCAACCAAAATTCTTCCTATGCTAGAACAGTCTTCATTAATTCACAATTCACAAAAATTCCATGAAAGTTTAAATATATTAACAATTTAATCCTTTAACTAAAAACTAACAAAAATCTTTTTACAAAATAATCTTATTCAACATTCACATTTATAAATCCATTACAAAAACTCAAAAAACACTAAGAATTTGTTACTATACAGCCCCTAAAACTCTAATATTTTCACAATTCCATCCCTGGGTTTAATAGTTTAAGCTACAATAAGTTTAAAAATGTAAAAATTACCAAGAATGGGTGAGAGAAATACTTACATGAACTACTTAGCTAACCAAAGCTTCAAGCTAAAAAAATGGAGTTTTCCTTTGTGATTTCTGGTGGAATACCCTAAAGAAGATGATACTAACTATTTTATCATTTGTTTCATAATTCTTATTTACCCATTTACCAAATTAACCTTTGATTTTAATCAAAATTTCACTAAAAGACAACCATGATCGTCCATTATACTTATTATTGGGAAAATTGCTTATCAAGGTCACTTAACATGCTAAATACTCAATTTAACATCTTTGACTAATAGATTTAATCTTTGACAACTTTTACAATTTAATCCTTTTTACCAAATTAACTAAGTAAAGAATAAAATCAACTAACCAAATCTTAATCATATAACCTTAAAAATATTTAATACCTGTAAATTATGGACTCATTAGCTGAAATTGTGGTCCTGAATCTACTATTTTTGACACCACTGAAAAATGAGATATTACAATGATAGCATGCATAATTTGTTTAATGATTTGTAAATGTGATCGTAGTTGCTTCGGTAATGAATGTGACATTCTGTAGTTCAAAGGCGGCTATTGAGTCGAGTACAAGGTGTTACAACTTGGATCTTGAAACCTAAAATTATGGCAAACTAATGAACATGAGGAAAATATTCAAATAACATAATTCAAGGTTAAAAAATGATTATGAGAGATCAAAAAACGATAAGAGAGAAGATGCCGAAAGGTGATGACCAATAGAGCCCTTTGAAGATAATCTTCAACAAACACGATTAAAGGGTCTAATCAACCCCATAAGTTTACTGCTTAGTAAGTTGAGTGATGAAGAACACCTACAACAATCTTTAAGAAAGATTAAGTTGAAAGCAACTTCTAAAAATTCACAAGAGAAGAATCTTACAAAGAAAAACACATATTTAGTTCATAAAAAATGATAGTCTAAGTTACAAATGGGTAGGTGGAAATCCTGTATAAGCAAATAACAAGCTAAAAATTAAGAGTCCTAGTTGGGTTAGGACTTCTAAAAGGCTATGGGTGGCAACAATAAAGAGTCCTAGTTGGATTTGATTGCTTAGCCCGTAAGTTTACATAAATAATGAAAAGAAAAACTAAGTTTAAAACTCACCTAATAAAGAGAATTTAGCTAGCCAATGTAACGTGGGCATTGATTTAATTTTACTAAAAAATAAAAGACTTAGACTTAAAAGTAATGTTGAATATGTGCCAATGATAAGTGAGGTTAAAGAGAAAACTTAAACAAAATAAGGAAGTCCTAAAATACATAATAAATAAGGCCCTAAAAATATAAAGCTAATAAATACACTGTTGGAATAATTATAAAAATTGGACATTAAAATTGGATCCAATATAATTCTTAATAAACAAGAACCTAAAAATATAAAGCTAATAAATACACTGTTGGGATAATATATAAAAAATAGACATTAAAATTGAATCCAATGTGATTTAAAAATTAACTCAAAGCCAAAAAGTTGTAAATATCGTTATAATCCAAACCAAAAAATTTTGCTTGAGAAGACTTCACTAAAATGATTCTAACTTAAGCTCTTAGGCTTAAAATTAGGTGATTCAAAGTGCATTTTAAAAGTAAAAGATAGCTCTTTCATCAGTTTACAGACATCTCAACTTAGAAATAGCTAGATACCATCCAAAAACTTATTACAAGTTAACTAATCATTTGATCTCGAAAATAAGAAAAACCTAGATACCATCCAAAATCTATTCGATAAATCTAAATTAATATATTTATTGCCATCCATGCATGGATCAAAAACCAACATGACCAATGATAAAGAATGAGATAGATGAATGTGGAAGTAGATCATAAAGTTTATCAAACACGTGGATTTACCCTAGATCTCTAGACGAATGTAAACTGAAACAATAAACAATAAAAATAGATTATTTGTCACAAAGAAGAGTCAAATGAAATTAAAACAAAAGAAAGATGAACCGGCTCATAAGGAGTCCAAAAGAGAATGAGTTAGGGTTTCTTGGATAGAAAGAAATCGTCCTTGGACCTCAAGAAAATGCCCTAACCAAATCTGGAAAAATAAAACACAAACAGATTTGTTAGAAGTGCTTTTAGTGACAAAAGTAAACTGTTTTGTGTAAGAATGCTTGAAACAATAAGAAAAAGTTAAAACTCCTAATTTTGATGTGTTTCTTGATGGAACAAGGTAGGAGAACTTCTTTCTTGAAGTAACTTTAACCTAGAATGAAAATCAATAAAATCAACAAGGCAAAACAGTAAGAACTAACTTAAATAAGAAAGAAATGATAAATTAAGGATAGAAAAGAGAAGATGACGTCCTAAGAAGCCTTGGAAACATTAAGAATCTACAACTCCTTTCAATGACTCTAATTCCCCCTCCAAGAAAAAGCTTGAATATGATTCTCACAACCTAAAAGATTGTTAAAACAAGTTCTAAAAGAAACTTAAGAGCAATTCTTGAAGAAAAACTCAAAGAGCATTATTATTAACTCAAAAAACATAAATCAATTGTGTATGTATAAGATTGAACGTATATACTACTTTTAGGCCCCCAAAATAAGTTTTCCTAACCCTAATAGAATACTTAACATGACAACTCATCAAATAAAAAAAATTCCAAGTGTGGACTTTTAATGGGAATTTAGCCAAAGGAATTAAATGGGCTATTTGGGCTGAATTCTTACATGATAATTCACCTATTAAAATAAAATTGGACTTATAGTTTAAATATTTTACAATTTGGGTCACTTTGATAACTTGGTCTGATATTCAATTACATTACTTTCCAAACTTCAGGATGAGCTTGTAGACATCTTAATTGGCCATTTTTTTAAGAACTTGGTCTTGTGATTCGTTTGCTTTCAAAGTTGGCTCATTCAAGCTCGTACATGAAATCCAATGCGCCTTAGCAGCAAGATTCGGTTTCTTGGACCAAGATTTCCAAGATTTGAAATCTTGATTTTCTTGATTCTTGAAATTGTCTGAAACAGTAAAATGAACCAAGATTTAGTTTCTTGATTTTCTTGAAAACAAGAAATTAAATCTTGATATTCTTTTTTGATCGTGTGCACATTTAGGGCCTTGGTAACAAATTCTTGGATGGTCATGTTCAATCTTGCTCGGATTTGCTTGGTCTTCGACCTTGTTATTGGGCTTGAAGGAAATTTGAGCCTATCATGTTCATGAGCCTTATTTTTGGCCTTGAGACTCAAATCATTCCCCTCTTCCTAAAAAAGATATCTCTTTTCCACTAGAGTAAGAATCAACAAAAGGTACAAAGTCATACTTACTTTCTTCTCTTGTTGGATATTTAATTGGACATTGGAAACCCTTGTGATCTTTGAATTACACCAATAACATTGCACAAAAGGTGATAGCTCAATCTTATTCTCTCTATGTGGATATTTAATTGGACATTGGGAACCCTCATGATCTTTTAAACTACACCAATAACATTTCACAACAGGTGAGAGATCAATCATACTCTTCTTTTTGATTGACCATCTCCCATTTTCTAATAGTTCCTCTATTTGCCTTTGCAACTTCACAATCATAGTATTGCGAATCATTATAAAAGCCTGAAAAGAACACAACACTCAATAAAAGAAAATTTAAACAAACCTCACTCTTATGCACTCAGAAATAAAAATCAAATTCTCAATGAGGTAAGAATTAATCTTGTGATTCTTTTAGGAGTATTTGTGACAATCAATCAGAATGTTTAATAATCTAGCTACCAAATATCCTAATGACACTAGAAGCCCAAAAGTGGCTAGACACCTATGGTTTTTTTGTTGCACAGAGGAAGGAATATGCATCATGCTTTAACCTACTAACACAAGAAACAATTAAGTGTTAGAATGCACATAGGAACAATAAAAAACAAAAAATAAAAAAAATAAAAACCTAAGGCTAAGAGTTAATGAAAATTGTTGAAACCAGAAAACCTGAAAAATTATGAAGCAACTTGAAAAACTTCGTTCGAGGTGTTCCCGATTTCAAAAAATCATGAAATTTAAACTAGAGCCTCCTCAAATAATGTACATCTGATCTAGAAAGTTTCAGCAAAAAATTCAAATCACAAAATAGTTTTTATATTGTAATATAGTGCCAAGGATCAGTATATAAAATTTCAGATCAATTGAAAAATGTTTACCCACTCAAAAATATTTTTTTTCGAAAAATTTTTGGGTAAAAATTGCTTATAGGCTGTTGGGAATGGAAATCAGTTTAGAAATCAACCATGAGCACCCCAAACGCCCAAATCTGATACCAAATGATAAAGAATAAGACGAATAAATGCGAAAGCAAATCGTAAAATTTGTCAAACTCGCGAATTTACCCTAGATCTCTAGACGAACGTAAACTAAAACAAGAAATAACAAAAATAGATTAGTTGTCACAAAGGAGACTCAAATGAAATTAAAACGAAAAAAAGATGAACCAGCTAGTAAAGATTCCAAAAGAGAATGAGTTAGGGTTTCTTGGATGGAAAGAAACCGTCCTTGGACCTCAAGAAAATGCTCCAACCAAATTTGGAAATATAAAACACAAACAAATTTGTTAGAAGTGATTTTAATGACAAAAGCAAACTGTTTTGTGCAAGAATGCTTGAAACAATAAGAAAAAGTTAAAACTCCTAATTTTGATGTGTTTCTTGATGGAAAAAGGTAGGAGATCTTCTTTCTTTAAGTAACTTTAACCTAGAACGAAAATCAATCAATAAGCCAAAACAGTAAGAACTAACTTAAATAAGTAAGAAACGATAAATTAAGGATAGAAAAGAGAAGATGATGTCCTAAGAAGCCTTGGAAACATTAAGAATCTACAATTCCTTTCAATGACTCTAATTCCCCCTCCAAGAAAGAGATCTTGGCAAGAAAAAGCTTGAAGATGATTCCCACAACCTGAAAGATTGTTAAAATAGCTTCTAAATGAAACTCAAGAGCAATTCTCAAAGAAAAACTTAAAGAGAATTATTATTAACTCAAAAAACATAAATCAATTATGTATGTATAAGGGTGAACGTCCATACTACTTATAGGCCCCCAAAATAAGTTTTGCTAACCCTAATAGAATACCTAACATAACAATTCATCAAATGAAAAAAAATATAAGTGTGGACTTTTAATGGGAATTCAGCCAAAGGAAATAAATAAGCTATTTGGGCTGAATTCTTACATGATGATCCACCTATTAAAATAAAATTGGACTTATAGTTTAAATATTTTACAATTTGGGCCACTTTGATAATTTGGTCTGATATTGAATTACATTATTTTCTAAACTTCAGGATAGATTTGTAGACATTTTAATGGGCCATTTTTTCAAGAACTTGGTCTTGTGATTCGTTTGCTCTTGAAATTGGCTTGTTCAAGCTCGTGCATGAAATCCAATGTGCCTTGGCTGCAAGATTCGGTTTCTTGGACCAAGATTTTCAAGATTTGAAATCTTGATTTTCTTGATTCTTGAAATTGTCCAAAACAATAAAATTGGACCAAGATTCGGTTTCTTGATTTTCTTGAAAATAAGAAATTGAATCTTAATTTTCTTTTTTGGTTGTGTGCGCATCTAGAGCCTTGGTAATGAATTCTTGGATGATCCTGTTCAATCTTGCTCAAATTTACTTGGCCTTCGACCTTGTAATTGGGCCTTGAGGAAATTTGAGCCCATCATGTTCATGAGCCTTATTTTGGGCCTTGAGACTTGCATCAATCAATATTGGTGAAAGCCAAGTTAAAAGGATCAAAGCTAATAAGCTAGCGTTCTACATTATATTATGTCTAATTCAAATAAACTAATTAAAATTTCTCACTTATGTATGTGATACATTTTAATATTTTTTTTGTACAAATTTTATAATTAAGTTCATTTCATGCAATATTCTTTGTAATTACTATAATTTAATTCTTAATTTATTTAGATAAAAATATAAAAATATTTATAAAAATTATATAGTATAAATAAAGATAAATTTAATCATGATAATATTTTAAGAGTTATTATTTTGTAAAATGATAGTGTACTTTTTTTCTATTCCATAAGCAACATTAAAAATGAAAAAAAGAAAAGAAAATGATGTGTCAAAATTTTAAGAAGGGGCAAGGAGGCAGAGTAGAATTGGAGGCAAGGGATTTTTGTTGGTTGTTAGTATGGTATAATTTGAAATTTTCAATTCTAATATATTGGAGCATATATAGAATTTGAAGTTTTCAATGCTAACTATTCGGAACATTTTGCTCAATGGATAACATTAGATCATTTCTCCAAATAGAAATAAAAATATGAATATATAGAATAATAATATTTAGGCATAATAATTTTAAAAAAACTAAACTTTTTTTCAAGGACCTTGTTATATGAATGATGTTCTATTTCATTTTTATTTATAAATTTGAAATGTTTTATTTTATGATTTTTTAATTATTTTTATTTTATATCTTCTTTTTTCATCACTATCATGCTACTCCACCTTTTTCTTAGATTTCTTAACGTCCATTTCACCATGATTTCTTAAATCTACATTTTGTTTTCTTTCCTTTTGTCTAAACAAAATCTGCAAACTTCAAAAGTATATATGTGTATATATATATATATGCTGAAGCCGTAATTGAAAT
Organism: Gossypium hirsutum; assembly: GCF_007990345.1. Lineage (NCBI taxonomy): Eukaryota > Viridiplantae > Streptophyta > Magnoliopsida > Malvales > Malvaceae > Gossypium > Gossypium hirsutum. The sequence goes on along the minus strand of NC_053447.1, from coordinate 45,745,112 downwards.
CAATAAGGTGGAGGAGCTTCTTTGTTTCTTTTTCTATTCTTGAAAATTTTAAGAACATACAAAAACTAACTCGGCAGTCTTTAATGTTTTTTTTCTGCTCATCCTGCCCTATTTTATTTTCACTCTGATTTTCTTGGTAGCCAAACAGAGATTTAAGAAAATGGAAAATTCAATGACCACCAATGGCGAAGTGGAGACGATAGAGAAGTTCCTCGACTCCGATGAAGCTAAAATATCTAAACTGGTTAACAAAATCGAAGGTCTTGAAAGCGAGAAGATAAAATTGACTAATGAAAACAAAGAAATGATGGAACAGATGAAAAAATTGAATCATGAAATGGATCATCTGCAAAAAAGGGATGAAGAAATGAGATTAGAAACGGATGAGTGGGATGAAGATTCAAGTTTCCTGGAATCGATTGCAGCGAGATCGGCTAACTTAGAAACTGAAGTCACGAGGCTTCAACATGATCTGAGAACATCGACGCGTGAAGTAGGTGAAGCGAAGAAAGAGGTGATTGAGTTAAAGAAAGCACTGGAGGAGAAAGCATTGGTGATCGAAAGACTGCGCCACGAAATCGCTGAGTTGAGGAAAGAGAAAGTTAAGAGTGAGAAGAAAGGGAGGGAGCTGGAAACAAAAATAGGGATTTTAGAAGTGAGAGTAACGGAGGAAAGGGGAAAGAAATCTAGGGTCCAAGAGGAAATGAAGGAAAGGATCGATGAGCTTAAGAAGAAAATTGAAGATCTCGAAGCCGATGTAGCTAAATTGAGCAATGAATTGAAAAGAAGGAAGGAAGAAAAACGACAATGTGAGGAGAAGGCAATGGGGTTGGAATTCAACATGTTGGCCTTAAAGGACATGGTCGACGAGAAGACAAACGAAGCTAAAAGTGGAAAGGTTAAGGATATTGGCTGCACAGATAAAAGGTTGGAGGTTCCGATTGCGACAGTCGGAACAGTTGCTGCCATTGCTGTGGTGGTTGCTGTGGTATATCGTTGCTGTAGGAAGCGGTCGTGAACAATGATTGCTGGCAGAATTGGGTTAGCACTTTATACAGTTATGAATGTGGGTTAAACTTTTTATAGAGGTGGAATAATTTTGCTTGGATTTTCATAATTTTTTCATTTGAATGTCAATTCAAAATTTCACTGTTGGCTGGATTCAAGATTATTATCATTATCATATGATTTTGTAGCAAGTGGAACCGAAAATTTGCATGCCTAATCTTTTTCATGTTCATTTTTCATTAGGTCAAATATAAGTTGTGATTGTTACTGCGTGAAATAGTGCTCATTTATCTATAAAGCAGACAAACAAACTATTTCAGGTGCAATGTGTATATTTATACTTTTGTACAACTTTTTGTGTTTTAAGAATATTATTATGATACATTTCAAAATAAGTATATGATTATAACAACGAATTTCAGTGAGTTATCTAGTGAACACGTGCAAAATTTATTTGTTTGATTGGCAATATTTATGAGTTTCTTTTGGTTAATAAACAAACATTGTAAACTAACAACTTTGTTTATTAAAGGAAAAAAGGTAACAACTTGGTTTATCATCCATTTTTTGGAAACCGAAGAGAGTAAAACACTCTTAAGAAAATTAAATTACATAAAAGCAATTTCTTTCGAAAGTGATCCTAACTTCTCACTGGAAACAATATGGTTCATCTGAACCGAAGCTTGACGAAGTCTAAAACATCCTACTGGGCTGTTGGTCGTTAACTTTGCCAACAAATTAGCTGCCTCGTTTACTTCCCTGTAAATGTGCTTGAAACGAACTTTCCACACCCTACTCTTCTTAAAATTTGAAGGTTTTCTTTTTGGAAATAAAAGAGAAACAATGTTCTAAAGACTAGCTAGTGCATAAACAAGTCTTATTGAAAGTTATCCTTTGTTGCATTTGTAGTTCCCTAGTTTTGGCAGGTACAAGGTTTGACATATATACTACAACGAAACAGCCCTAAGACTACACTTTTGAGCTGACATTTTCCTAAGTGTCGAGATTGACTTGTTGACATACGCTTTGACTAACTCTTTGTATAAGGGTTGGGCTATGCATGCCTAAGGCAACGCTTAAATAAGAGTCAGTTTTGTCCAACACTACGCCAACTGTTGTTATACCTTTCCCAACTATATAAAATTGTTGTCATATGAAATGCGTAAGACACTCTTTCTAGAATACACTGAATCTTTTTAAGGTTATTTATATTTGTACCTTTAAGCAACATTTTTGAGTGTTCACAAAATCTAATTATTTCCCAACTTTTTAGGAAGAGTTGGAAAATATTAATTTATCCCAACTTTTATTTTTTGTTGGAAAATATTTTTACCTAACCCAACCTTTATGTGTTGCCTTTGTCTACACATGACTTATCTCAATCTTTTTTATTTAAATTAAACCAAAAGCTCAATTAGTTTGTAACAATCTTGTTTCATTCAAACAAAAGCCCAAATCCAATTAACTAAAAACCCTAGAGACATGAAATGAAGCACTATATTAATTTGTAAAAAAAATATGCAAACCCTAGATCCTCTTTTCTGTCACATCTCAGTCCCTAAAAATTTAGGGTCCCGGGTTGCGACATGTACCCCTTAAGTTGCGACACTGTATCGAAATCTAAAACTTTTCTTTTTTGATCTCCACCAAACCTACCTGGATTTTGTGTGAAAATAACGTAAAAAAAGTCCTAAAACCCTCTATAAATCATCTTTAACAGCTATCTAGTCCTCTAATTTTTAGTTTTAGCCACCAAGCAACATGGAGAACACCAATCTAATGGTTTGAAAGTATCCTTGCTTCTTCTTTATCCACTGATACATTATGGTCTACCTTGTCTCTATCCATTACAGGTATAATCTATTTCAATTGAAAGGATAGACTTGTATAAAAAACCCTACCAACATCAAGAAAGAGGTTAGATGTAACAAATCTGTGATCAAATTTTTTATTCGATATTTTTATCAGACATTTGAATTCTCAACTTATAGTGTGTTGAAACTGTTGAAAGTACAGTCAATGGCATACAGGCATAATAGTACAATCTTGGATAGTGAGTCATCAAGGGTGGATAATATCGAAATACTTGGAGAGAAGGAAGTGGATACCTACCTCACTGAAATTCAAAGAAAAACACCTCTTCAAGAAAGGGGATTCGAGTCCCTAATGACGTTAGGTAGCAAGATAAGGGACTTAGGGCCAGTTCTTCATTGCTTGAAAAAAGCACTTCTGACTCCAAAAGCACTTTTGAAAAGAAAAGCTGTAAAGAACAAGCTACTTTTGGCTGAAATTTTTAGCTTTTTAGAAGTGCTTATCAAAAGCACTTCTGAAAAAGAGTTGAAAAGGAGAACCTAAAAGTTTTAGCTTTTCCTCTCTCAAAAGCACTTTTGGTGCTTAGTTACCTTTTCACCCCTCCAATAACATAGTATTTTCCTTTTTTTTTCTTGGTGCTTAATTACAAATGTGTTAAAATCATTAATCAAAAATAAAAAAATATTTTTCAAAATACTAATTAAAAATATTTAATGTTTATATTTAAACATTTAAAATATAGTTTATATATTCTAATTAAATTTTATAAATAATTAATATTTATTGCTTAAAAATATTTAAAATTTATATTTCATATATTAAAATATTAACAACAAGTTATAATAATTTTTTATATTCTTACTAAAATATAATAATATTAACTAATTTAAATATTATTTAAATGCATATTTGTTACTTGATAATAACATGTCTAAAATGGACATTTTATTTCTCAATAGCACTTTTTGACAGCAATGCTAAACACTCAAATTTTAAACCAAACTTTTCAAAAGCACTTTTCAAAAGCAATGAAAAACTGGCCCTTAGTTCAGTACTATAGGTAGGACAGTTTTTGTCAAACCTTGACAGAATCAGCTTACATTCCCATTGTACAAGAATTTTATGCATCATTAATAGAAATAGAAGCCAAACGACCATTGGGTGAGCAATGGTCGGTCGTCACTGTTAGGGGCATAGAAGTAATAGTATCTCCCCAAAAAATTTGTAGATATTATGATGTTCCATTCTAAATGTATGATATTTTCCAAAGATCTAATTTAATTTTTTTCCAAAATATAGACATGGACATCGCCATAGACTACTTAACTGAAGGGAAAGATTAATGGAAACATTAGTTAGGCACTGGTTTTCCATTATCGTTTTCACATATTAAACTATCCCCTATGGCCAAGATGTGGTTACAAAAGAATTTGTACCTCGATACATCCTATGATAAATATGTCTAACGTCAATACTTTCTCAGCCGCTATGCTTTGTGTCATCTTATAGAAGGAAAGAATTTGTATAGGAATATGGATAGATCGAAGCATGATCTGTTGTGTTCGTAACAAAAAACTAGGGCTACTCTACCCACATTTGGTGAAAACCTTATGCTAATAGGCGAAGGTTCCTATGGGCAGGTCAGTATTGTTTTTGCAGCCGTCAAAGAATCCTATAAGAGAGTTTAGTGCAAGAAAATTTGTAGAAATTTAGAAACAAAAACGGGATTTGGAAGACCAACAAAGTCCAAACGGTGGTAACATTCTTAACTTAGAATGGATAATTCGATGGATGCAAGAGGCATGGCTGATTTACGAGGATAATGCATGAACACACAGCCTACGAATGCCATAGTTCCCATCATTCAAATGCAACTTGAGACCAAGCAACAGAAAAATTAATGATGACCTAAAAGAGGTGGATGAGGTGTCAAAACAAGACTCCTACTGAATTTGAACTTTTTTATTTTTATTTTATTTTGGGGATTGTAATTTTAAAACTTGGATGATTTTTCTTATTTTTTAGCTATATTTTTTATTACTAATTAAAAAACCTTGCTTATTTCCGTGCAGGAACTCTACACTTTGGATGGCACTACATTTTGGAGCTGAACAAGCAAGGGTGAGGTAACCTGACAAACATCGTAGAGCTGTCATGACAAAACAAGTAGTCTCTTCCCTTAATTATTTTTAGTGCACATTAGGGGCAGTGTGCCAATTAAAATGTAGAGTGACAGAATTTTTTAATTTATTATTATTTTGTTTAATTTTGGAATTTTTTTGTTGATTATTTTTTTCTTTCTTTTCTTGTGTACTTGTTTGTGCTTGTGCTTGTGCTTGTACAAATACAAGTGATTGCTTAGAAGCATGTAAATAGGTTTGTTTAAACTGTAAATCTATCTTGACAAAACATGATTTTAAGTTGTTTGCATTTAGACTAGTTTTTTTAATTTGTTAAACTGTGAATAGGAAAAATGAGTAACTGTACCAAATGATAAAGGTATACAAGAGTAGACATAAATGTCTGTTTGAACTATAGGTTGTTTGGATTTTAATACTCAGTTAATGGAATCCATGGTTATTGAAACAATATAGTATAATAAGTATAAAAACCTTACAAGTATGTACTTAAAAATGAAAATTAATTAGTGAACAAAAGCATTATGAGGGTTGAAAGCAAAATGAGTGGGATAAAAGCATAGAATGGTTAAAAGCCAAGGGAGTGGAGAGTGAATAAATTGAAATAAACCAAAAATATGAGAAATTGAGGAAATCTCACTCATACTGGCACAAATACTCGTGAATTGCTTACACTTATAAATATTATACTAGAGTTCAAAGCATGGATAAAAGAAACTAAGTGAGTAGAATACGGACCACATATGTTTTTTAACTTTAGATGTTATACTCGTGTATATGTTTTGATGGAATTACATGTTTAACTTTCTTTAACTTGTTCACTTTGTAACTTATTGAACTAACATGTTTGAAGTGAAAATCATGAATCATTTAGACATCTAGCTAGATTTAAATGTTTAACAGATTTCCCTATCTTAGATGTTTCAAAACCACTCTCGTGTATGGCGCATGCTCAAGTACATTATTGTTTTGCGTGCTTTTTCTTTGTCATTTATTTATTTTTATTATTTCCTTAAGGACTAGCAACTATTTAAGTCTGAGGGAATTTGGCCTGCCACAATTTGTAATGCTAAATTAAGTACTTTCCAACACTTAACGAGCTTGTTCTTAAGCCATTTTGCATTGTTTTTTTATGCATTTTCAATTTCATTAGCTTAGATTTAATTTATTACAAAATAAGAATTTTTACGCTATAATTTTGTGCCACTTGACCTATCGGGCCAATACAGGTCTTAGGTAGTTTTAATGAGCTTAATTGAGTGCGCAGAATACCTATTTTCATGCCTAAATGCATCAAGAATGACAATCAGGTTGCAACATAATAAAATGAGCTCCAGACTTGAAGTTCGAAGTTGTGTGTCGCAACACGCATAGCCTATGTCATGACACAATGCTGATGGGGGCCAAAAATTAATTAAGGGTGTTTTCTTCTAAACAATCAATCTTTATCAAATTTAAGGCTTGTAATTGACCTAGTTAAGCTGCTAACTTTGCCTATAAATGGCAAAGCTTAGGCTGAGCTATGGGAGGAAATTTAGAAGGCCATTCTTAGGGTTTTAGTTAGTTGATTTAGTTTTAATTAGGTTTTATTTTATTTTCTAAACAACTTTATTTCATGTTTTTAACTTGGATTCAATTTGAGTCCAATTTTTCATTATTAAGTATTTTAGTATTCTTCTTTCAGTTCTTAATTGACAACATCGATATCTTGCTAGCCATTAAAGGAATTTGCAGAACTGGGCACATCCAGCTTATCAAACGAATCAGTTTCTATCTTCCTAACATTTTAGTTTAATTTGTGTGTTTTGCATGATTAAATTAATTTTAGGGAAAATGACATCTAGATTCATGAGATGTTAATTCTTTTAGGAAGTTTAACGAGCGGGTGTGGGAGTAATTAACAGAAAAACAAGGGTCTATCTTAGAATTAGTTTGCTTAAATTGTGCATGCTTAAACCCTAGGATTGACGGCCCTAGAAAGTAATCTAGGTAGATAGGCCAAGAGAATAAGTTTACTGAGCGTCTCATAATTTACCCTGATTTTAAACTTTGACGTCGAGAGATAACTGGTTTTTATTGATCAATTAATCAATTAGAGGCCAAGAGGTAATAATTTTTTAATTATTACCTAGTTCACTAAAATCTGAGTTTTGAAGTTAATTACAAACACTAAAGCGAGTTAATCTTCTGTCTGTTACTCGGGATTTCATTAATTATTAATTTATTATTAGTATAATTTTATTTTATTTTATTATATTAAATTTTAGACCTATTATTGTAGAAAATAATATCAAGTTTAATCCATCCTCCCTTGGGTACAATCCTCAGAGTACTTCTTGTACAATGTTGTACAATACTATATTACAATTTGATTCATATACTTATGAACACCGTTGCTTTATTATATATATTTTTTACTACAGTATTTTGAGTCCAAATGTTCGCACGTTTGGCAACTATCACCCACATACAATCAAAACATACATTAGAATAAGCACAAGGAATAAGATTGAAGAAAGCTTATTGATTTCTTGATGGTTACTTGAGGAGAATGATGATGGCAACAATGGAGGTGAAAAATATCATGAAAGTTCAGATTTTTAACTAAGAAAAAGGAAACAAAGCTGAGCTATATTAAATGTTATGGATTAAAATGAAAATACAAAGAGAGTTTTGAGTACTAAATAACAATAAAGACCAAGCTATAGTAGAAACTCACTAACCATCAATTAATGCAACTAAAAACTAGAAAACTAAAAACTAAACCCTAGAAAAATGAAGAAGAAGATAACTAGAAAGCTAAAAAGATGATAAGAAAAATAAAAACGAACAGGCATCTTAGTTCCCAGCCAAAAGTGGCTTTTAACATTTGATTACAACCCAAAATTTTGGACCAAAATGCCTTTAGATATTGTATTTTGATTGGTGGTTGTGTTGGATAAAAACTACCCTTGTAGTCAATTTTCTCCTTGTCAAGAAATGGTATCACGATACCTAAGCTTCGATGTTGTGATGCCTATCCTTGGTGTCACGATATCACTAGAGTTGGCCTAAATTTTCTTCAATTCAACACTATTAGGAGAATCATGACTTCCATGGCCTCTGTGTCACGATACCCTTTTTGAATGATAATTTCTTTGAGTTCGAGCCATTATCGACTTCTTACACCAACTCAATCATATCATTAGGTCCCTCATGGAACCATTTCACCAATTTGGGTCTTAAAACGACATAAAACTAATAAAAACCATTTATTAATGACAAAAGCTAAAAATTGACAGAAATAACGAAAAGACACCTAAATTGCTTGAGAATAAGCTCCTCAAGTATAATGGAGAGTCTAATTTTACATATCAAATTACAACATATCAATATGCTAATAAACCTCTAAATCAAGGTTGTGAAGCATATTTTCCCTATATTATTAACTTAAACTTGGATGAAAGCAAAATGAACAAGATTTAAACAATATATGTGTTCCCAGATGTGTTTCCAAAAGAATTGCTAAGACTGCCTCTTGGTCATAAGGTTGAATTTGTAGTTAAGGTTTACCAGAGTACAACTTGAAATACCACTAACCCATCCTCATCACCGGATTAGGGTTACGGAGTATTACAACACATACTAAACAACTAACATCATTAAATCATTCATTTATTAATTTAAATAACAACATTCAAATATAAATTTCATTCGTAACATAATTACATATATGGACTGAGCTTACGGGGCCCTAAAAATAGTTTGAGACAATCAGAGACTAATTTGAATAAAATAAAAAAATATGGAAAAAATTAAAAATTTTAGAAACAATGGTCACACGACCCTGTGACAAAGCCCAAATCGTGTGGCTCAGAAACATGGACGTGTGGCCAAACCGTCTACAATTTGAAGTATGGGTCACACAGCCGTGTCTCAGCTCGTGTACTCCCCCTATGCATATCGAAATAAGATCACAAGGTCGTGTCGCAGATCGTGCGCTAAACTGTGTGAGTATTTCAAATAGGGCCACACAACCATGTTTCTACGCAGTGTAACAACCTAATGTTGTATGGAAAATGCTGCACCTAAAATGAAAATTACACACGGCCGTGTGGTGTGTCCGTGTACCAAAATTGCTTCTAAAATAAGACAAAACAACCCCAATTCCCTAGGTTCCAAGAAAAAATCAAATCATCCATGAACAAACTTTCAAAACACATATAATCAAGTCTACAACATACCAAAACATACCAAAACATCCCAATCTAAGTGCCTAACCAACATTCCTTCATTAGCAGCACTTATAAACAACATTTAACCACTAAAATAATTCATCCATCCAAACCTTCTAACTATTAATAAACATACCAAACTCATTAGCAAATAGTCATCCACAAATACCATTAAAATTACCTTAACAACACATTACCAAAATGTCAAACATACCATATATATATAGGTACTAACTCTGCAAAAAAGTATATTTACAACCAAAGTGCTAAAACATGCCCAAACATTTGCAAAAAGAGCATCCTATATACATGCCACAATTAACCACATTTGAAGACTTCAAAATCTACTAATTTTAGATGGTGCTAGGTGTGAGCTCCGCTGATCCAATCGACACACTCCACATATTGAAAATATATAGACAATAAGAATAGAAATAAGTATAAGAAATACTTAGTAGGTTCATACATTTCAATTCACTAACTTACTATAAACATTTAATTGCATATAACTATTCAAGTCAAAACCTTATCACAACACGAATCAACAACTTCAAGTCAGAAACCAATAAATATACAAATACTCAGAATTCAAATTATGTTCACTTTTATAAAACCATTTAACACTATATATTCAGTAGTTTTCCAATGGAACTTCGTAAAAAAAATTCAATATACAAGTCCAAAAAATAGATAAAACTCGTATGAGCTAATCTAGTACAAAGATATATGTGTTAGGTTACCCTTCCAAGCTAAACTAATAACAACACATTAGAAATATAGACTAGCTAGGGCTATGTATACATGTAAGGTTAGTAGTCCAGGATAAATCTTTAAAATCACAAAAAAATTATCACTCCCAGGCTAAATTTGTGTCACATGTATATCCGAGTTTGCAACAAATGCTGGAGCTCGGTCCAGAACGGGAATCATTTAGAAACCTTGTATATGATACTTTTACTCGTTCCATTGGAATTACTTCAGAAATCCAATTTATTACTATAAGTTTGATTTTTCCAATTCAATAATATATATAATAAACAACATTTAATATCAAATTGTAAATTTAGAAAGTAGTATGAACTTACTTGTTAGATGATTCAACTATCAGGGACTAATCGACAATTTTTCCTTTTCCTTGTATGTCCTTTACTCATTGAATTTCTTGATCTAAAGTACTATTTATTTTAATTAAATCATTTCAAACAAAATAAACAATCAATTTATGCATTTAAATCCTTTGTCACCTTTACAAAATTACCCTTAAACTTTACCCTATATACAATTTAGTCCCTAAACTCGAAACTATCAAATTGAACACAATTAAGCTTAAATCAAGCTAGTTGATTTTCCTAATACCCATGAACATCCCATATATTTCTCTATTTGACAATATTTTCATTAAATGTTACAACTTGAACAATTTAATCCTTAAACATCAAAATTACTAAAAATAACTTTACAAAATAGTCTTATTTATCATCCAAGCTTAATAGTCTATCACCTAACTTCAGAAACACTTCAAAATCATCAATGGAATCATTTTAAATATTTAACAATTTTATGAATTAACACTTAGGTTAGCTAGATTAAGCTAATACGTTATGAAAAACATAAAAATCAATAAAAACGGAAGTCAAATGCATACCATACATACACAACTAAGCTTGATCGAAAGTTTCCCTAGCTCTTCAATGGTGGTTTCAATTAAAATGATGAAAGAAAGATGAAGATAATGGATTTTTCCATCTTATTTTGTTTAATTAACATTTATTTATTATTTTGTAAGTTTAACCTTTTTTATCAACATCAAAATCTAACAAATTCTAATCCATAACCATCCATAACAATTAGTGGTGGTCTAATTACCATTTAAGGCCAGAAAAATTCAATTATAAAGCTATTGAGCCCAATTTACTAATAGCAATTAACTTTTTGACTTTTACGGTTTAATCCTTTTTACGTAATTAACTATCGAAATTTAAAAATTGCTTAACCAAATTTTAATACGACATTATTGAGACCATATAAATATTAACTAAATTATAGAACACTAATTTACTTATCAGAATTATGGTCCCGAAACCACTATTCCTAACACCACTGAAAAACGAAATGTTACACAGATCATGTGTCTATTGTTCCGTACTATATGGTGCCAATGGAGCTAAAAGAGCTAAAAATTCAATTGTAATATATTTTGGATCGAGACTTTATACACCCTAGTATATCACCTTGGGGAGCTCTAGTGCTATTTTTAAAAAAGAAGGATGGGTCGATGAGACTCTTTATTGATTGCTGGCAATTGAATAAATTGAAAATCAATAACAAATATTCATTTCCGCATATTGATGATTTGTTTGATCAGTGGAAAGGTGCATCCATATTCTCTAATTTTTTTTTTTGAGATTCGAATATTATCAATTGAAAGTGAAAGATAGTGATGTGTCAAAAACTGCTTTCCGTACGCGATATGGTCATTATGAATTTCTAGTGATGCCATTTGGGCTGACGAATGCTCCTGCAACATTCAAGGATCTCATGAACCAATTTTTTCAGCCTTATTTAGACCAATTTTTGGTGGTCTTTATTGATGATATCTTGATATATTCGAAGTTAGAACGGAACATGATAAACACTTGAGAATTGTGTTACAAGTGTTGCGTGAAAAGAAACTGTGTGGGAAACTTAGCAAATAAGAATTTTGTTTATCAAAAGTTCTTTTTTTTGGGGACATGTTATATTGAATGAAGAAATCCATGTGGATCTTAAAATCATTATAGCCATTCTACAATGGAAACCGCCAAAAAATGTGTCAGAAATTTGATGTTTCGTAGGCCTAGGTCGTTACTACGGGAGGTTTGTAAAAAAAAATTCAAAATAGCTTTGCTCATGATGAAGCTCCTACAAAAGAATCTTTCATTTGTGTGAAATGACTAATGCTAAAGGAGTTTCAAGAAATTAAAGGCCTTGTTGATAGAAGTGTTGATATTGATCTTGTTGGAAATTAAAGGAATATGTTGTATTTAGTGATGCTTCACCAGGTGGTTTGGGCTGTGTATTGATGCAGGATGGTATGGTAATTGCGTATGTGTCTCGACAATTAAAGTCGTATGAACATAATTATCTGATGCACATTTTAGAGCTAGCTGTAGAGGTGTTTACTCTAAAGATCTAGAGGCATTATTTGTATAGTGAAAATGATATATTTATACAGATCATAAGAGCCTTAAGTATCTCCTCTCCTAAAAGAAGTTAAATTTGAAACAACACCACTAGATTTAATTGCTGAAAGATGATGGTTGAATAATCAATTAGTATCTAGGAAAAGCAAATGTGGTGATTGATGTCTTAAGTTGAAAGTCAACATTTGAATTGAAAACAACATTTGATTGATTAGATAAAAGAGGGGTAATCCGCATATACTAAACTGGTAGAGAAATAAAGCTTGCTCGGTGAGGTGATAACGAGAATTTCAGCATTAATGTGAATAATTGTCGTTAATTCCAAAATCAAATTTGTGTTCTTGATGATGTGTAATTGAAGAAATTGATTCTTCGTGAAGCTCACGATGGTTCTTCCGCAATGCGTCCTAGTGCCGAAAAAAGTTATCGTGACTTACAAGATCGTATGGTGGCCATGGATGAAAAGAGAACTTGTCGAATATTTTACCAAATGCTTGACATGCCTATGTGTAAAAGTTGAACATTAGGTTCCCACTAGGTTGCTTCAACCTATCTCGATTGTTGACTGGAAATGGGAACAAATTGCTATGGATTTTTATCGACCTACCAACCTCACCGAATAAAATATTTGCTATCAGGTTTATAGTAGACTAATTAAAAAATCTGATTATTTTCTATTAGTAAGAATCAATTGACCACTTCTAAAGCTTGCGGAGGTGTATATTTGCGAGATAATAAGACTTAATGGAGTACCTATGTCTATTATCTAGGATCAAGGTCCTCGTTTAACATTAAGATTTTAGAAACAATTGCATTAAATTTTGAGCATGAGGTTGCAATTCAGTACATCTTTCATCTTCAGTCTGATGGCTAATCTATATGCTAGAAGATATGCTTCAAGCTTGTATCATTGAATTTGAATCTGGTTGGGAATGTTATTTACCTTTAGTTTAATTTTTTTATAATATTTTTTCCAATTGAGCATTCAAATGGCTTTCTACGAAGCTTTATATGCTTAATGGTGTAGAACACCTTCGTGTTGGTTTAATTTGAGCAAGAAAAAGATGATTGCGCCAAAAATGGTAAAAGAAACAAAAGAAATGGTGAAGATAATAAAAGGCAGATTAAAAGCACCATGAGATAGACAACAATCATATTTCAATCTGAAACGGAAAGAAATTGAATAAGTTTTGGGTGAAAAAGTATTTCTAAAAGTCTCTCCATAGAAGAAAGTGTTTTTCTTTGTCCACAAAGGAAAGCTAAGTCCTAGATTTATCATGTCGTAAAAATCATCGAAAGGGTAGGATTGGTTACCTACCGTTTATATCTGCCATCAGAGTTGCAAAAGATCCATAATGTTTTCCATTTATTTATGCGTTGATAGTATTAATCTGACCCATCCCATGTGATACTTGTGGAGGTGATTGAGGTGCAACTCGATTTGTCATATGAAGATGAGTCTCTCGAGATATTAATTCGAGAAGTAATGAGTTAAGAAATAATCGTATTGCACTAGTGAAAGTCCTATAGTGCACTCATAGTATGGAAGAAGCTATTTGGGAACTGGAAGAGACAATAAGATCTTAGTATCTCCACCTCTTTCCAAGTAAATTTCGAGGACAAAATTTCTTAAGAGGGAGAACTGTAAAGACCCGATTTCTAGTGGTGTTGGAAAGTGTGGTTTTGAAACCTAATTTCCATAAACCGAGTTTGTAAATATAAAATAGGAATATTTATAGAGTTAATATGAATCTATAATAAAGCTAGGTTAAGTAATTTAACTAAGAATATGGTTAATTATAGCTCAAGGGCTAAAATGTAAAAGTCAAATGGCTATAGAGTTTTTAATTAAAAAAATGGCTCAAGACCTAGATAGTAATTATTTAAAGGGCTAAAATGGTTAATAAACAAATTTTGAATAGATGATAGTGAATTGTGATGATGATTTGAACTAAAATTATTCTTATAATTAAAAAAAAATGATCTAATTAATGAATTTATTATAATTAATTAAGTTTAATTAATAACTAAACTTAATAAATACTAACGATAGTGGAAGATGAAAGCATCATTTTCCTAAAAATTCCATGGCACCCCAAAACATAATAGAAAATGAAAAGAAAAGCTTTGTTCAAGCTTAACATTTTACCTTCACTTTTAGTAAGATAATCATATATTTTTCCTTTAATTTCTATAGATTTATGATCATGGGAGCTTGATTTAGCTAGCTCATGTATCAATTTATTCAATTGTTAAGTTTTTAGCAACATGCCATTGTAGAGAAATTGATGAACTAGGCTTGCATTTGATAAATATTAAGCTTAGATCATGATAATGACTAAAGATAATTAAGCTTGTTAGATAACTTTGTAACACTAAGGACTAAATTCAATAAATTGAAAACCTATCATGAGGTTGTCTTATTTGAATATGAATATGAATATGATATAAACTATACTATATGATATTTAATACATATGAATTGATGATGAAATGAAATGAGATTATGATCTAAGAATTGGTTTATATAATGTGATTGGATCATTGGTATATTGTTAACTGTTTGGGTAGAGTCGAATATAGTTGGCATCCTCTAGGATTAGATTGTGCATGGGTATATGCACTTCATGTGCCAGTATGCACTATGTGTCCTTTACATTTTGATATATGAATGGCAATTGATTTGGTTGGATATAGACCAAGTATTACTTGTGCTCATATGGTTAATGTTATCTTTATATTGGCTTGAATCATGAAAGTACCATTGAGCTTCATTGCTTAGCGTATAATTTTTTTTTTATTCTGTGTGCAAGTGTAGGTGGATCTCAAAGTCTCTAAAAGTAACTTAGTATCCAACCTGTAGCTTTCGACTAAAAAATATTTGTATAATCTCCTTTACATTTTGATATATGGTATGTACCTAGGTTTTTGAAGTCGATTATATATTGATACGGTCATATTGAATTCAAAATTGGCAATATGTTTTGAGTCAATGTTCGTAACTTGTTAAATGTAGATATATAAGAATGGCTTAAATAATGGAAATGGTTTTAATGGTTGCAATAGTAGAAATGTCAAATATATTAAAGTTGAAATGATGCTTTATTTGAAGTGTATGTATATGCGATGAAAAAGGCTAGAATGAACTTATGGGATAGATATCTTTGCTGAAATGGTACAATTGTGGTATTGATTTGTTTATAGGTGATATAAATTGGTACTGTTTGGACCTTTCGAAAACAGATGGTCACGTCATGACATCAATCTCTCAAATCTTGACAACGACAAGTCAGTGAGTTGTATCATGACCTGGAACCACAGAAGTCACAATGTCAACCTAATATAAGGCTCATATAAGGCCCAATATAAGGTTCCGTAAGCTAGTATAAGGCTCATATATGAATGTGTAATATGTTGCTACAATGTTTTGAAATTAATAATATGTATAAACTATTAAATTGAGTTGTAATTAGATCGTAGTTACTTCGACAACGAATGTGGCATCTCATAGTGCAGGCCTAGTGACTGGATCGGGTATTGGGTGTTACATAAAAATTGTTGAATAAAATTGCAAATGAATTCATAGTTGCTCAGAAAAAAGTGACATCTTGTATCTCGAACAAGGTGATCAAGTGAGTATGGGGTGTTATATTAAGCATTAATTAAGCTTGTTTAATTAACTTAATTTAGGTTTTATTATACTAATTTTACTATTAATTAAACTATGTGGAACAATCCTCATCATCCATTAACTCAAGCAAAATAATGGTTAAATAACTATTTTGGCCATTTGAAAAATTGCTATGTAGATCCCCAAGCCTTTTCAAACTTAAAACCCAATAGCGATTGACTTTTATAATTTAGTCCCTAAGCTTTGATTAACTATTTTTTCGGTTAAATTATTTAACCGAACTTCAATACACTTTCATAATTACTTCATTAATCTTTATATTTCGTCCCTATAGGCCTGATTTACAAAAATGGGATTTTAAAACCACATTTCTGACACCATTGAAAATCCGATCATTACATGGTATTAGGAAGGTGCTAATTAAAGTAGACAATATCATGATGGCT
Source organism: Gossypium hirsutum (assembly GCF_007990345.1). Classification (NCBI taxonomy): domain Eukaryota; kingdom Viridiplantae; phylum Streptophyta; class Magnoliopsida; order Malvales; family Malvaceae; genus Gossypium; species Gossypium hirsutum. The sequence continues at coordinate 45,728,681 of NC_053447.1, read as the reverse complement.
TCTATCTTGACAAAAGAGCATCTTCATAGAAAGGAAGTCAAGATTTCCATGAACATTAAACATATTTTTGTAGGCAATGGGATGCCCAAATCTAACACATTTATCATAAAGCCAACAAGGTTTGCAACCTCCCAAACCCGGCCTAGACGTTACGACCGAATTGTGAAGGCCACACTGGACACCTTAGTGTCTAACCCACTTTAACGACAGTTTAAAAACTTCAAGTACTTTCTTTTGTAAAATCGTGGTTTCTATTATTAACTTTGGAAAACCTCCCTTTACTTAATCCAACTATCATTTAGTCAAATTAGCGAATAAGTTGAATTTTTAGAAAAATTATTTTGAATACCTTTTTAGCGGCGGAAAGATATCATTACTAGTCAAATTATTAACTTAGCCATGTATCATGCATAGTCCAATTTCAATACACAAGATGTGTAAAATTAATTCAAGTATGAGTGTCATGCATACATGGTAATCCCCAAAACACAAACAGTCTCAAACCACAGTTTTAAATAACTTACAATCCCAAAAACTGAATAACAATGATAATGAGAGAAATAAACCAAAAATAAAATTAAAGTAAAATAAAATGAAGAAATTGAGTCTGAAGTCCATCGTATGTCTGCATGCCAATTCAGATCCTAAGTTCATTCATTACCTAAGAAGCTAAGGTAACGGGGTGAGCTTAACAAGCTCAGTGTGACAAATATGCATTAAGCATTCATTCAAGCAATTTTATAGATGTAACCATAGCGCATTCAAACATTATCAATAAAAATTTAATTGCACATGATCATGACAAATGCACGTGTGAGATCTTACCCATACCATCCGCTACACACCATGAGTTACCCAGAACCCGGCTGCCAAACTCTAATAAATGCGAGCATAACTCAATATGGTAAAAAACCACTAATAATCAATAATGTAGAAAATCTGCTGAATATCAAATAGTGCGATACAATCACTATAACATATAATATGCAATAAAATCGCCAATCCCCTTTGTACTCCAAATGCAGTGTACTAACTAAGGATATATACAGACTTAATATGTTGTCAGTACTCCAGAGAACTCCTCCGTCAACCACAAAATATCCCAACACAATGCATATGCAATATGTCACACAAACTCATACATATTCATAGCTCAATACTTTTCATATTTATTTGACATGTCTGCAATAATCACATAGTTTCAGTAAAAGGAAACAGTGTTCCAGCTTTCAAATTACCATTAAGATGGTATCTATCAATATCATTCAATTTCACATTACGAACTTCATTGTGTATAAATAGCAACCTCATGAATATACATCATAGAAAATATTTCATGCATTTAAATAATGTATAAAACCAATATCTCAATTATTCATACCATTAAATTAAACATTCTCATATCACATAATACAATTATGCATAACAATCTCAATCACACATTCATATTGTCAAACTAGCAATTTTGCAAAAAAATCAATCTTTTAAGGTTCGAAACGTGCCTGGTTTGGCCACTAACAAAAGTAATATTTTGGCTATTAAGACAATCCAATCGACAAGATAAGTTATCAAATAGTATATGACATTTATCATTACCAAACAAATTTACGAGTCTAAGACCCACACCTTATTTCTCGCTTCCTTGCAGCACACTAGCGAATCTTCCAATTTTCCTTAATAAATTCTTATACAAACCTAAACCAAAATTCAGTAAAAATTCAATCAATATACATTTAAACCAACCCCCCAAATACCCACTTGATGCAAGCATGGACATGGACCCAAGCAAAACCCTTAATGTCAAGCAAATTGCTCATGAAACATTTCAAGATCCAATCGAGTTGCCAATAGGGCCAATTACTTGTGCACGAGCTAAGAAGTTTAAAGAAGCTGTCATGGGTTTAATTGAACAAGTTTGGGTAGAAGCTGTCACGGGTTTAATTGATCAAGTTTGGGCATGCACTCCATGCATTCCATGCAAAATATGCACTTCATGCATTCCATGCATTTCATGCAAACCATGCGCTCCATGCAATGTGCTGCAAACAAAGCTTTCATATCTGTGTGTTTAATTCGGTTGTTGGAAATAAGGATTTTTATCCATTTTAGTTATTTTAGTTTAAGTTTTTAATTATGTATTAGTTTGTACATCTTGAATATGAGTTTTTAAATATTGCACTTTAAATTATGTGTCTTAATTCTGACATCATTAATATTTGTCTAAGTTAATGCAAATTAAAGTGTGTTCATTAATATGTGCCTTAATGTTGGGAAAATTGTTCACAATGGCTGCTACTAGGAAGTTCCCTTTCAAGCTAATGCATGCGTAATTGATGTTCATTGGTCAGCATTTATGGAGCTTGGTACGAGTCTCAAAGGCCCAACCCAAGAACGTAATGGACTCAAACTACCACAAAGCCCAATGACGAGAACAAAGGTCCAACCCAAGAACGTGATGGACTCAAACTACCATAAAGCCCAATAACGAGAACAAAGGCCCGACAAATGCGTTCCAAACTAAATGGGACCATTCAAGAATTTGTTAGCAAGGCCTTAGATGCATACACAAAAGAACAAGAAAATCAAGATTCACATTCTTGTTTTCAAGAAAATCAAGAAACCGAATCTTGGCCCAATTTTGTTGTTTGTAGCGATTTCAAGAATCGAGAAATTCAATATTTCAAATCTTGGAAATCTTGGTCCAAGAAACCGAATCCTGCAGCTAAGGCGCATTGGATCTCTGTTACGAGCATCAACGACCCAAATTTGGTAGGAGATGGATAACAAGCCCAAATTCTTGAAGGCGAGGCCCAATAAGCAAATTCCAGCCCAACCAAGACTTTCATATATACTTAATTGAAAATCAGGCCAAAATGTCAAAAGGCCCAATTTATAAACATTTTAATTGTTAATTTAAATTTTTAGGCTCTAGGAATATGAAATGTTAAATTCGACCCAAACAACACATTTAAGTGTTTGGTCGAAATTCTCTTATTGTTTTTATTAATTAGGTTTAAATTTTAAGTTTCCTAATGAGATTAGGATTAGTTGGAGGCCTATATAATAGATGGCTGGCCACCCTTTGTAAACACAACTTAGATTTTATTAAATTTTCAGATTTGTTGAGAGCAGAATTTTCTTTGGGGTTTTCTCCAAGAATTCTATCTTGAGTTTTCTTTAGAAGCTGTTTTAACAATCTTTGGATTGTGGGAGCCATCTTCAACCTTCTTCTTGCCATTGATATTCATTGGAGGGGAGATTAGAGCCGTTTGAAGGGATTTGTGAATTCTTTCGGGAATTCAAGGATTCTTAGGACTTTTCTTTATTTCTTGCTGTTTCGATTTATTTCTTTGTTTCTCTTGGGTCAATTCTTTATCTTACTTATTTGCTGTTATTCTTGTGTTCTTTCAGCCACATTCCAACTCTAAGAATTGACAATTTATTTTTCCCTCGTTGGCAGCAAAGATTTGATATCAAAAATCCCCAATTTCAAGGGCTTGGCCGATTGGGTCATATTCAATTTGGGGAACATTCGGTTACTGGAAATTGATCATTCTTGGCCGAATCAACTCATTGGTAGATTCACATCCTTTCTTTCCTTTCAATTGCGTTTGATTCTTCGATTCTACTTCTTTTCTTCTTGCCGTCCAAAACCCCAATTTTATTCCTTTTATTTGCTGAAATTTTAAGTTTAATTTGCTGCTTGTGTTTGTTTTCTCAGATTCGGCAGATTGGATCTGTTCTTGATTGCTAATTCGTGATCTTGGTTTTAAAGAAACCTCTCCTCCTAAGTGTTTCGATTCTTGATTATATCTTGCTGATTTTTGGGTTCTTATTCCAGATCTTGAAATTTACAGATTTAATCTCATTATTTGTTTTGATTTCAGATCTGTTCGTTAGAGCTTTCGTAGGAGTTTCCCGTGATTTGGCAACTCGATCTTGGTCCGCGCGCGCCTCTATATCATTTGGTATCAGATTTTGGGCGTTTTGGGTGTTCTTGGTTGATTTCTAAACTGATCTCAATTTTTAAAGCAAAACAGCAGTTTTACCCAAAAAAATCTTTCAAAAAAAAATTCATTTGAGTGGGTAAACATTGTCCAATTGATCTGAAATTTTACATACATATTTTTGGCACTGTTATTGAATATAAAAAAATTATTCCCTCAAAAAAATCAGTCAAAAAAGCCAAAAAATCGAAAAAAGACGAAATCCAATAAAAATTTTAAAAAATATTCAGCGGGTTGAGTTTGGTGCCCAAACTTTCCAGATCAAAAATCCAATATTTAAGAACATTCCAAATTTATTTTCATGATTTTTTGAGATCGGGAACACTTCAAACGAAGTTGTCAAGTTACTCCGCAGTTTTTTGAGATCGGGTTTTCTCGACGTGTCCCTAGAATGGATGATGATTTTCATGATCGTGGACAACCTTATTTGGCAAAAACGAAGTTCAAAATTCCCCAATTTTGTGGCAAGAATGATCCAGAAGCTTATCGTGAATGGGAATCTAAGATTGAACTTATGTTTAGGTATTATAAATGTCCGGATGATGAAAAGGTTGCATTAGCAATGCTGGAATTTTCAGATTATGCATTAAGTTGGTGGACTCAACTTGGGGTAAATCGTCATCACAATTATGAAGGTGAGATTTCGACATGGGATGAGTTGAAACAGATTATGTGAAAAAGGTTTATTCCATCTCACTACTATAGAGAGATTAAAACAACGCTCCGAAGACTTATTCAAGGTAGTAAGACGGTGGATGAATATTTTAAAGAGATGGAGATGCTCATTCAGAGAGCTAATGTAGAGGAGGATGAAGAAACAACTATGGTTCGATTTATTGATGGTTTGAACAGGCCGATAGCTAATACATTGAGGCTACAAACTTACATTGATTTGGAAGAAGCAGTTCATAAAGCCATTGAGATCGAGCAACAACTAAAGGAACAAAGGTTTGGTTTCTTCTCGACTTCACAATATTACCGAGGTAACAATTCCAATTCTGATTTTAAGAGTTCAAAATCCCCTTTTGTTACTAACAAGTCTTCTTTGAGTAATGGAAGTAAGCAATCAGATTGGAAAAAAGGGGCTCCTGTTATAACGCAAACACCTTCTAAGCAGCCCAATTTAGGTGATTCGAGTGTGAAGAGGACTCGTGAGATTGAATGCTTTAAGTGCAAAGGGCGTGGTCATTATAGTAGGGAATGCCCTAACACGAGATTACTTCTTCTAAAAGATAATGGTGAGTACACTTCCGACTCTTATAATACAGATCCAGATATGTCAGAACTTGTGGATGACAGTGATAATGGCGAAGAGTTGGTCGAACCACCAAAGGCAGGGGACTTTGCTGATTTCCATTGCTTTGTAGTTCGCCGAACCCTTAACATTCAGATGAAAGATGATGATAGCCAAAGGACCAATATTTTCCATTCTCGGTGTTTTATTAAAGGTAACTTATGTTCACTCATTATTGATAGTGGGAGTTGCTCGAATGTAGTGAGCAACTATTTGGTGGATTCTTTAAAGTTGCCTTGTACCAAACACCCTAAGCTATATCACCTTCAATGGCTTAATGAATGTTCCGGAGTAAAAGTTACAAAACAGTCCTTGGTCACTTTTAAGCTCGGTAATTACGAAGATGAAGTTTGGTGTGAGGTGGTCACAATGCATGCGGCACACTTGCTCCTTGGACGACCTTGGCAATTTGATCGTGATGTTACACACCAAGGTAAGCTTAATCGATACTCCCTTGTATTTAAAGGTAAGAAATTCACTTTTGCTCCTTTAAATCCCACTGATGTATACAAAGATCAACTGAAGATGATGAAATTTGTGAGGGGGTAAGGGAGAAAGGGCAAGTACAAAAGACAGAGAGAAAAGAGGCTAATAGTGAAAAAAGTCACAATTTAAAAAGCCCAAAGGTGAGTGAATCCTCAAGAGGTAAAATGAGCGGAAAAAATCTTTTGGCAGCAAAAAAAGATTCAATAAACAGCCTTGTATCCTTGTGGGGTTTAGGCAAAATTATTTATCTTTATCTAACATTAACAAAAATTTGCCTAGTGTGTTTCAGTCTCTTTTGTAGGATTATGAGGATGTTTTTAGTGAGGCCCCTAAAGGTTTACCACCTTTACGAGGGATTGAACATCAAATTGACTTAGTACCCGGAGCTTCGATCCCGAATCGACCAGCCTATAGATGCAATCCCGAGGAGACAAAGGAATTACAAAGGCAAGTTGAGGAGTTACTAGACAAAGGGTACATTCGTGAAAGCCTAAGCCCTTGTGCTGTTCCTGTTTTATTGGTGCCAAAGAAAGATGGTACATTTCGTATGTGTGTTGATTGTCGCCCAATCAACAAGATAACGGTAAAGTATCGACACCCAATTCCTAGACTTGATGATATGCTTGATGAATTACATGGTTCAATAATATTTACAAAAATTGATTTAAAAAGCGGTTATCATCAAATTCGAATGAGGGAAGGGGATGAATGGAAAACAGCCTTTAAAACAAAATTTGGATTGTATGAATGGTTAGTTATGCCTTTCGGCCTTACTAATGCACCTAGTACATTTATGAGATTAATGAATCATGTTTTAAGGCTATACTTGGGTAAATTTGTAGTAGTTTACTTTGATGATATCTTAATTTACTCCAAGACTTTAGATGATCATGTTTTCCATGTTCGAACCATTTTGGATATTCTGCGAGCTGAAAATTTTTTTGCCAACCTTGATAAATGCACATTCTGTTGTGATAAACTAATATTCTTAGGTTTCATAGTTAGTGCTCAAGGTATTCATGTCGACGAGGACAAAGTCAAGGCAATTAAGGAGTGGCTGACTCCTAAATTGGTAACTGAGGTGAGATCTTTCCATGGTTTAGCTAGTTTTATAGACGATTTGTGAAAGATTTCTCTACTATTGCTGCCCCATTAACAGAAGTTATAAAGAAATCAGTGGGTTTCAAATGGGGTGAAACCCAAGCAAAAGCTTTTCAAACCCTAAAAGATAAGTTATGTTCTGCTCCTCTTCTCAAATTACCTGATTTTTCTAATACTTTTGAACTTGAGTGTGATGCTTCAGGAATTGGAATTGGCGCCGTTTTAATGCAAGATAAGCAACCTATTGCTTATTTTAGTGAGAAATTGAACGGTGCACAGTTAAATTACTCGACTTATGACAAAGAACTATTGGCGTTAGTTCGTGCACTTCAAGTATGGCAACACTATTTGCTGCCTAATGAGTTTGTCATACATATGGATCATGAGTCTCTTAAATGGTTAAAGGGACAAGGTAAGTTGAGTAAGTGACATGCTCGATGGGTAGAATTCATTGAAACATTCCCTTATATGATAAAATATAAAACAGGTAAAGATAATGTAGTTGCCGATGCTTTATCTAGACGATATACTTTAATAACTACATTGAATGCTAAATTCTTAGGGTTTGAACATATTAAAGAGCTATATGATGATGATACTGATTTCAGCCATATCTATAAGAATTGTGGACATACTGCTTTTGAAAAGTTTTATCTTGTAGATGGCTTTCTTTTTCGTTTAAATAGGTTACGCATACCAAAGTGTTCCATGAGAGAATTGTTGATTCATGAAGCCCATAGTGGGGGATTAATGGGACATTTTGGAGTGGCCAAAACACTAGACATCTTGCAAGAACACTTCCATTGGCCACATATGAAGAAGGATGTGGAAAAGGTATGTTCCAAGTGCATTACATGCAAACAAGCAAAATCTAAGGTAATGCCTCATGGCCTTTACACCCCTCTACCGATTCCTACTTCACCTTGGGTAGATTTATCCATGGATTTTATTTTAGGTTTGCCTCGAACTAAGAAAGGAAGAGATAGTATATTTGTTGGTGTTGACAGGTTTTCAAAGATGTCACATTTTATTCCTTGTCACAAAACAGATGATGCTACACATGTGGCAGACTTATTCTTTAAAGAAGTGGTAAGACTTCATGGCATCCCTAAAACAATTGTTTCTGATAGAGATGTCAAATTCCTTAGCCACTTTTGGAAGGTATTGTGGGGTAAGCTTGGTACTAAATTACTTTATTCTACTACATGTCACCCCCAAACCGATGGTCAAACTGAAGTAGTTAATCGAGTCTTAGGGACTTTATTACGAGCTGTTGTGGGAAAGAACATTAGAAATTGGGAAGAATGCCTACCATGTGTTAATTTGCATATAATAGATCTATTCATTCTACAACTGGTTATTCTCCATTTGAACTTGTTTATGGCTTTAACCCACTAACAGTACTTGACCTTGCGCCACTACCTCTTGAACACATTATAAATTTAGATGGCGAACAGAAAGCTGAGTTGGTGAGATCCCTACATGAAAAGGCTAGGCAACGAATAGCCAAAACAAATGATGCGAACACCAACAAAGCAAACAAGGGGCGCAAACGGGTTGTCCTAGAACCCGGAGATTGGGTTTGGGTCCATTTGAGGAAAAAACGATTTCCTACAAAAAGGAAGACTAAATTGGACCCAAGGGGCGATAGGCCTTTCCAAGTACTCGAGCAGATCAACGATAATGCCTATAAAATTGATCTACCTGGTGAGTACAATGTGAGTTCTACTTTTAATGTGGCTGACTTGTCCCCATTTGATTTTTCAGATTCGAGGTCGAATCTTTTTGAAGAAGGGGGGAATAATACGAGTCTTAAAGGCCCAAACCAAGAACGTGATGGGCTCAAACTACCACAAGGCCCAACAACGAGATGAAAGGCCCGACAAATGCGTTCCAAACTAAATGGGACCATTCAAGAATTTGTTAGCAAGACCTTAGATGCGTACACAAAAGAACAATAAAATCAAGATTCACTTTCTTATTTTCAAGAAAATCAAGAAACCGAATCTTGGCCCAATTTTGCTGTTTGGAGCAATTTCAAGAATCGAGAAATTCAAGATTTCAAATCTTGGAAATCTTGGTCCAAGGAATCAAATCTTGCAGCCAAGGCGCATTGGATCTCCGTTACGAGCATCAACGACCCAAATTTGGTAGGAGATGGATCACAAGCCCAAATTCTTGAAGGCAAGGCCCAATAAGCAAATTCCAGCCCAATCAAGACTTTCATATATACTTAGTTGAAAATCAGGCCAAAATGCCAAAGGGCCCAATTTATAAACATTTTAATTGTTAATTTAAATTTTTAGGCTCTAGGAATATGAAGTATTAAATTCGGCCCAAACAGCCCATTTAAGTGTTTGGCCGAAATTCTCTTATTGTTTTTATTAATTAGGTTTAAATTTTAAGTTTCCTAATGAGATTAGGATTAGTTGGAGGCCTATATAATAGATGGCTGGCCACCCTTTGTAAACACAACTTAGATTTTATTAAATTTTCAGATTTGTTGAGAGCAGAATTTTCTTTGGGGTTTTCTCCAAGAATTCTATCTTGAGTTTTCTTTAGAAGCTGTTTTAACAATCTTTGGATTGTGGGAGCCATCTTCAACCTTCTTCTTGCCATTGATATTCATTGGAGGGGAGATTAGAGCCGTTTGAAGGGATTTGTGAATTCTTTCGGGAATTCAAGGATTCTTAGGAATTTTCTTTATTTCTTGCTGTTTCGATTTATTTCTTTGTTTCTCTTGGGTCAATTCTTTATCTTACTTATTTGCTGTTATTCTTGTGTTCTTTCAGCCACATTCCAACTCTAAGAATCGACAATTTATTTTTCCCTCGTTGGCAGCAAAGATTCGATATCAAAAATCCCCAATTTCTAGGGCTTGGCCGATTGGGTCATATTCAATTTGGGGAACATTCGGTTACTGGAAATTGATCATTCTTGGCCGAATCAACTCATTGGCAGATTCGCATCCTTTCTTTCCTTTCAATTGCGTTTGATTCTTCGATTCTACTTCTTTTCTTCTTGCCGTCCAAAACCCTAATTTTATTCCATTTATTTGCTGAAATTTTAAGTTTAATTTGCTGCTTGTGTTTGTTTTCTCAGATTCGGCAGATTGGATCTATTCTTGATTGCTAATTCGTGATCTTGGTTTTAAAGAAACCTCTTCTCCTAAGTGTTTCGATTCTTAATTATATCTTGCTGATTTTTGGGTTCTTATTCCAGATCTTAAAATTTCCAGATTTAATCTCATTATTTGTTTTGATTTCAGATCTGTTCGTTAGAGCTTTCATAGGAGTTTCCCGTGACTTGGCAACTCGATCTTGGTCCGCGCGCGCCTCTATATCAGAGCTTCATTCACTTGGACGTGCATGCATATGGAACGTGCTGAACGCAACCTCCCATGAGCCATTTCGTGAATAGCCAAAGAAGCAAGTGTTTCCACACTTGACCATTCGGCTGGCTACCGAGTTCACACCCGTGGGACCATTCAATTCTTGATGTTCACACCTTGAGACTCTTCATGCGACACAAGCTGCACTAATGACCTACATAACCATTCGGGTATGAAGGCAGCATCAAATCATATTCACACTATTTGTAACCACTCAATTCCATGCACATTTAGCTAATTTTCAAGGACCAATGATTGGCTGTTTGAGAATGAAAATTTCACAATGTGAACAAGGCTGTTGGCGTTATCAACGTTTAGAAACTCTCAAGGGATGCTTGAACAAATTAATGGTCATCAAGCACATTTAATTTGATTGTTATCTCATGCTTATTCGGTTGGTTCCTTGTACAACCTATAAATATGAGGCTTGAAACACTTTGTAGGGACTTTTGATGAAATTTAATATTATTGTGAGTGTTCACTCTCTTTGCTCTCATCTGACTCAAATTGACTTATCAAGCAATCCTTGTGGCATCAATCTGATTCATTCGAACTTATCATTTCTTTTTCGAAGTGTGGCATTCAACCCTTATACCGGTGGTTTCTATCTTGCTAGATAGAGGGTCACGGTTCTTGTTCCCTTATCATATCCAACTTAGGTACTAATATAAGAGTTGGGTCAGTGTTGTTCTATAATATTGGTTCAATCTTGAGTCCTTAAATTGAATTCAAACTTCTCCATTATCATCCATCAAAACACCTTATTCATAGCCAACCATTCACGTTTCAACCTTTACTAAGTACATTATTTTGATACTTCTTAATTTCGGTCGGGAACTCTTGTGACTCATAATCATCATACGAGAATTGGTATTTAGAAAAAAAAAGGAAGTAGAAAAAAATATAGAAAAATTACATCCCAAGTTCAAAAATACAAAGAGAAAATTCGAAAAAAAACTATTTAAAAAAAAAGAAAAAGGGCTAGTTTGAAAAGTGTTTTTGTTCCTAAGTAATATTTTTTCTTGACCGTAATGATTTTTGCCACACTTCAAATCGCTTTAGTTATTTTTCTTCTAGGCTGTCCCTATCACCTAACCATAATCCCCACCTTACATCACTTTCGAAGTTAATTCCACAAGTTTTGTTCCTAAGTCTAATGTAGCCACATAAGAACTTAGAGGGAAGAGCAAGAGTGGTAAAAGGTAAGAGTGCAAGAGAGCATTAGAGGGGGTAAAAGCTAATAACGAGTGTAAATACGAGCGAAGTGAACATTTCCTTTTTGAGAGTACTAGTGAGATTTGTGTGTGAGAAAGCATCATGTCACGGAGTCCCAAAAGGAATATTGCTGCTGCTGGTGGTGTGCCTGATTTAGCATACCAAACACTCATTTGTGAGATGGACCGAATGTTACAATGCCGGTTGGAGCCAATGCAAGAACAATTGGACCAATTGGAGGAGATAGCCCAAAGGGGATGTACTCCTCAAAATCAAATGAGGGAGCGAGGTCTTCCAAGGCCAAATCAAAAAGGTTACCATGATCCGAGCGACATGGAGAGTGATCAAGCCTCTAATCGTAGCTAGAGGCGTCGACGTCAAAGAAATCGAGGGCTAAAGGAACGAACTCAAGTTGATGATAACCTTAGCAATATCAAAATGGCAATTCCTCTGTTCCAAGGAAAAACCAACCCCAAAGCTTCCTTAGAGTTGGAAAAGAATATCAAATTCATCTTTAAATGCCATAACTACTCAGAAAGCAAAAAGGTAAAACCTGCTGCCATTGAATTTTTTTATTATGCTATTATTTGGTAGGATCAACTAACCTTGAGTAAGAGAAGAAATGGTGAACGACCCGTGTCTACATGGGCTAAATTGAAGGCTATTATGAGAAAGAGGTTTATACCAGCCCACAACCATCGAGAACTATACCAGAAATTAAAAAATCTCACCCAAGGAAATCGAAGCATAGAGGATTACTACAAAGAGATGGAAATAGCAATGATACGTGTTAACGTTGAGGAAGATCGAGAGGCTACCATGGCGAGATTTCTAGCTGGCCTCAATTGAGACATTGCCAATGTAGTTGAATTGCAACACTATGTTGAGTTCCTTGAAATGATTCACATGGAAATCAAGGTGGAAAAACAATTGAAAAGAAAAGGTACCACCTGACCATTTTCTAACTCCATTTCTACATCGAAGTGGGGTCAAGGAACCTATAAAGAGGATGCCACCTTTCGAACCAAAGACATCATTGATGCAACAAAGACTAATAAGCCAAGTGGAAAATTGAATAAAGGAAAGAATGAGGCCGTGTCAAATCTAACCCGAGACATCAAGTGTTTCAAATGCCTTGGGATGGGCCATATTGCTAGTCAATGTCCATATCAGAGCGTTATGATTCTTAGGAATGATGGTGAGGTAGCATCTGAAATCGAAAAGGAAGATGAGGCTGAAATAGCTATTGATGAGGAGGATGACCTGGAGTATGCATTGGAAGGAGAAATCCTTGTCATTAAGTGAATCTTGAGCCTCCAAACCACAGAGAATGAGCAGCAATGTGAAAACATCTTTCACACGAGCTGCCATATCTAAAGAAAGGTATGTAGTGTCATAATAGATGGTGGTAGTTGTACTAACATTGCTAGCAGCTTGTTGGTAGAAAAACTTGGCCTAACAACCACCAAACATCCACATTCTTACAAACTACAATGGCTCAATGAAGGTGGTGAGCTCTAGGTTACTAAGTAAGTTGTCACTACTTTCTCGATTAGCAAATACATTGACAAGGTTATTTGTGATGCAGTGTCAATGCATGCTAGTCACTTATTATTGGGGGGACCATGGTAATTTGATCACGAAGTAATGCATTATTGGTATACTAATCGATGTACCTTCAAACACCATGGAAAGAATGTTACTTTAGTACCACTTACTCCAAAGCAAGTTTATGAAGATCAGCTCCAATTGAGGGAGTCTTTTGAAAAATTGAGAGTAGAAGAAAAGGACGAAAAAATGAGAGAAAAGGACAAGGAAATAGAAAAAAAGAAACGAAAGAATGAGACAAAAATAAGAGAGAGAAAACAAAGAGAGTGAGGTAAAAACACGAGAGGAAAATGAAAGAAACGGAGAGAGTGAGCTAGGAAAGTTGAGTGTTTTTGCAAAAGAAAGAGAAATAAAAAAGTCATTGCTTTTGAAACATCCTGTGCTTGTGCTCATGTATAAGGAAAGTATGTTTAGTACTAATGATTTAGATGACACTCTCTCTTTGTCTATCGTGTCTTTGCTGCAGGAGTTTAACGATGTGTTCAAAGAAAACATCTCGAGTGGTCTGCCACCCATTAGGGGCATTGAACATCAAATTGACTTTATTCCCTGAGCCACTATCCCGAATTGGCCAACCTATTGAAGCAACCCTGAGGAAACCAATGAGTTACAAAGGTAAGTTACCAAGCTAATGGAAAAACAGTATGTTCGAGAAAGTCTAAGCCCATGTGTTGTGCCTGTACTATTGGTACCCAAGAAGGGTGGCTTTTGGCGCATGTGCATCGACTCTCGACCAATCAATAATATTACCATCAAGTATCGACACCCGATCCCATGATTAGATGACATGTTAGACAAGCTAAGTGGAGCTCGCCTTTTCTCAAACATAGATCTAAAGAGTGGTTACCATCAAATAAGAATAAGAGAAGTAGATAAATGGAAAACCGCATTCAAAACCAAGAACGATTTGTATGAGTTGTTGGTTATGTCGTTCGGCCTAACTAACGCACCAAGCACCTTTATGTGATTAATGAATCATGTCCTTCGATCCTTCATTGGTAAATTTTGTGTAGTGTATTTTGGTGATATATTGATTTGTAGTAAGTCTTTGGAAGATCATATTTATCATTTAAGATCCGTATTGGTAGTATTACGACAAGAAACTTTATTTGCAAATCTTAAAAAGTGTTCCTTTTGCACTAATAAACTTGTTTTTCTAGGTTTTGTGGTTAGCTCAGAAGGTCTCGAAGACGATCAAGAGAAGGTAAAAGTAATTTGAGAGTGGCCACGACCTACTATCATAAGCCAAGTAAGAAGTTTTCATGGTCTTGCTAGTTATAACGAAGGTTTGTTCCTAACTTTAGCACATAGCTACTCCTTTAACTAGAATTATCAAGAAAAGTTCATACTTTCATTTGGGTGAGGAACAAGAGAAGTATTTCACAATGATTAAATATTTTTTGACAAATGCACCTTTGTTATCTTTACCTAATTTTACAAAAGCTTTTGATATTGAATGCGATGCTTCAGGAATAGGGATTGGAATCATTTTAACACAAGATGGGCATCCCATAGCCTACTTTAGTGAGAAATTGAATGTTGCCACCCTCAATTACCTAACATATGATAAAGAGATGTATGCATTAATCTGAGCGTTTGAAACTTGGCAACAATACCTATGGCCCAAGGAGTTTGTCATTCACACCGATCATGAGGCATTAAAACATCTTAAGGGGCAATACAAATTGAACTAGAGACATGCCAAGTGGGTGGAATTCCTTGAATCGTTTCCTTACGTGATTAAATACAAGAAAGGTAAAGAGAATCTTGTTGTGGATGCTTTATCTAGAGCCTACACACTTTTCAATAACTTAGATTCTAAATTACTTGGTTTTGCGTATCTTAATGAACTTGATGAAACTGATGCTGATTTCGAGGAGATTTACAAAGTTTGTGAAAAAGGGGCATTTGAAAAGTATTATAAGCATGAAGGATACCTCTTTAAAGGAGGTAAATTGTGTATCCCCCAAGGTTCTGCTCGAGATGTTCTCGTGAAAGAGGTGCATAGTGGAAGTCTTATGGGGCACTTTGGAATGACCAAAACTTTAGCCATGCTCCATGAACATTTCTTTTGGCCTAAAATAAGGCGAGATGTTGAGAGGGTATGTGACCGGTGCATCACTTGTAAGAAGGCAAAATCTCGTATTAGGCCCCATGGATTATACACTCCCCTACCCATTCCCGAAGAACCATGGGTAGACATTTTGATGGATTTTGTACTGGGACTTTCTAGAACTAAAAGTGGGAAAGATTCAATTTTTGTAGTAGTTGACAGATTCTCTGAAATGGCTCACTTTATTCCATGCCACAAGACTGATGATGCTTCGAATGTAGCAAATCTATTTTTCAGGGAAGTGGTTCGACTACATGGAGTACCAAGGACAATTGTATCGAATGTAGCAAGCTTGGCACCAAGTTATTATTTTCTACAACATGCCACCCACAAATGGATGGCCAAACCAAAATGGTTAATCAAGTTCTAACCACCTTGTTAAGAGTAATCATTCAGAAAAATCTAAAAACATGGGAAGAGTGCTTGCCGCATATCGAATTTGTTTACAATCGATCTGTGCATTCGGGCACTAAGCATTCACCATTTAAAGTTGTCTATGGTTTTAATCCTTTGACTCCCTTAGATTTAATTCCTTTACCTACTAATCAATTAGTGCATGTAGATGTCAAAAAGAATATAACAGCCCGTTTTCAGTGAAATCGAAACAATGGTTTCGGGACTACAAATTTGAGTCAGAAAGAAAATTTATTTTAATAATATTGCATGGTCTGCATTATGATAGGAAAGACGTATGAAAATTTTGATAAGAAAATTTTACCAATTACATGTTTAATTATAGAAAGGATTAAATTGCATAAAATGCAAAAGTTGAGTTCTAGTAGCTATAAGTATCAAATAGCTATGGAATTCAAAACTTGAGGTCCTTATATGGTAATTAGACCATTAAGAGAAGTTAGTAGATATGTTTGATGATTCATCCATGGAAATTTAGAAAAAAAGGACTAAATTGGAAATAAAAATAAATAAAGATGATAATAACTTAATATCATATTATTATTATCATCTTCTTCCCCAAATTCTATGGAAACCCTAGGAAAGAGAAAAAAAATCAAGCAAGCTTAATTAGGTAAGTAATCATGTTCCGTTTTTTAGTAATTTTTATATTTTTTAAATCAGAATAACCTAATCTATCTATTTTGGGGATCAATTTGTAAAGATGTTAAAGTATTGAAATTTTTCCATGGATGAATATTCTGAAAATTTGAAATTTATGGAGAAAATGAAAGGTTGTTGATAGAATAACAACTCTTGTTAAAGGAAAAATTTTGATTTTCGTGAAATACATTGGCTGTTATTGATACATGTAAAAGTTGGCTAGTCTTGGAATAAGGATTAAATCGCATGAATTTTATTTTCTGAGCCTAGGGACGAAATCATCATTTATGAAAAGTATGGGGGCAAAATGGTAATTTGGCCTAGGAATTGAATTGAATTAAATTGAGTATGAAATATATTAAATTGACGTTAAATTCATTTATATAGATCCAAAAAGACCTAATACTGAGTTGGATCGAGGAAAATATCAGATTAGTAGATCATCGTATACAAACGTTTATCGAGGTAAGTTCGTGTAACTAAATTCTGTACATTTATATGTTTGAATTAAATGTTATATATGTGAATTATAAAATTGTCATGTATATGAAATTAATTGAATACCCGATAAATGTTAAGTCCCGTTTGAACAAATGAAAATCGATGGATGCAAGTTTTCTGATTGGTTATGATCCTGCATATGTTACGGTCATACCGTAGCTCAAAAGAGCTTCCCGTTAAAATCCCTCTCAAGCTTCCGTTTATATTGTTCTTGCGAGCTTCCCGTTAAATTCTCTTTGGAGCATCCCAATCGGTTGTGACCCTACATGTGTTGTGGGCACACAGCAGCTATTATGAGCATCCTTTTATATTGCTCTTCGTGAGCTTCCCGATTAAAGGCTCTTTGTGAGCTTCCTGTTAGGTCTTGCTTAAACTTCCTGTTATCTGGCTATTCGGTGCTTCCCGTTAAGTGCTCTTCGGAGCTACCCGTTATAGGCTCTTTGTGAGCTTCCCGTTATATTGCTTGGATAAGCTTCCCGTTACAAGGCTCAATAAGCTTCCTATTATAGTGCTTGAGAGAGAGCTTTCTATTTTAAGTGCTTATATAAGCACTCCTAGATATGAATTGATGGATTTATAGTATTGTACACTTGAGGTGTACTACCCAAGTATCCATCGAGATTTCAAATGATTCAATGGCTGAAATTCTGACATGAGAACATGTAAAATCAAAATGAAACTATTATCTGTATATGCATGAAATACTTGGAAACTTGATACGTTATGAGCTCATCCCTGTTCTTGTTATTCACATGAAATGCATGACTAATATGTTTGTGAGGTTATGTGTTAGGCAAATGGCCAAATTGCTTTGGATGCATTTTGTATGCTTTCTTTATGTATAAATGTATGGTAAGTTAGTTCTGTTATACGAACTTAGTAAGCACTATGTGCTTACTCAGTTGTATTTCCTCTATTTTATAGTACTCGAAGGCTCGTAAGGGTTGGAAGCTTGGCGGAGATCACTCACGCTATCCATTGACCCATTTTAGTATATTTATAAAACTAATTTTGGTTATAATGACATATATAGGTTAACTTGGCCATTGATGACATATAAATATTTTGGTTGTAAATATCCATTTGAATGGCTTATGTTTAGTATGTTTTGATGTGTAAATAGTCTTCATATAGGTGGTGTATGTTTGAAATGGTCAAAAGATTGTAAACACATGGATGAATGGATTAAGATAGCATATTTGGTAAAATATGCATATATGAGAATTTGATCAATTAAGTAAGATTGAGTGTATGAATATATGTGATGAAAATATCATGGATATGACTTGATTTTGGCTTGGTTTAAATGTCTTTAATTGAATTGGGAATGTGTTTAAGTGCTAATGTAGGTGGAAGATAAGAATGGGTGAGAAATAGGGCTCAGAAATGGCCTTATGTTGTCCACACGGTTAGAGACACGGGCTTGTGTCTCAGCCGTGTGTAATACACAGCCTAGTACATGGGCATGTGATATGGCCGTGTTTACCCTGTATCTTAAAATTCAAAATACAATGCTTAGTATTTTTCACACGGCTTGGCACACGGGTGTGTGGCTTGGCCGTGTGACCCTTGTACCTTAATGTTCTGCAAGATAGAGAGTTACACGGGCTAGGGACACAGTCGTGGGACCTACTTCATATACCACGCAGCCTAGGACATGGGTGTGTCACTTGGCCATGTGAGCCACACGGCCTGACCACGCAGGCTTGTGACCCCTACACCTAGGAAAAAATTGAAATTTCGAGAAAAATTCTCTGAGTTCCTGATTTAATCCTGACTTGTTTCTAATGTATGTTTTGGGCCTCGAGGCCCTAATAAGGGACTTTACGATAAATTTTCTGACATGTATGATAAAATAATATAAAATATCTATATTCATTCTGTAATTTTTGTTAATACTCTGTAACCCTGTTTCAGCGACGGATATGGGTTAGGGGTGTTACAAGGAAGGCTGAGTTCGTGAAGAATCTACACCAAAAAGTAAGGGAAAACATCGAGAAGAGAACCGAGTAGTATGCAAACAAAGCCAATAAGGTGCATAAACGAGTAGTCTTTGAACCTAGAGATTGGGTTTGGATCCACATGTGAAAAGAAAGATTCCCTGCTCAATGAAGATCTAAGTTGATACCTCGAGGTGGTGGACCTTTCCAAGTGCTAGAGAAGATTCATGATAATTCATACATACTGGACCTCCCAGGTGAGTATAACGTTAGTTCAAGTTTTAGAGTTTTTGATCTTTCTCTTTATGATATAGGGGACGATTCGGGGACAAATTGCTTAGAAGGGGGAAGGGATGATGCAAGCATGGACATTGATCCAACCAAAACCCTTAATGTCAAGCAAAAAACTCATGAAACATTGCAAGATCCAATTGAGCTTCCAATAGGGCCAATTACTCGTGCACGAGCTAAGAAGTTTAAATAAGCTATCATGGGTTTAATTGAACAAGTTTGGGCAGAAGCTGTCACAGGTTTAATTGATCAAGTTTGGGCATGCACTCCATGCATTCCATGCAAAATATGCACTTCATGCATTCCATGCAATGTGCTGCAAATAAAGCTTTAATATCTGTGTGTTTAATTCAGTTGTTGGAAGTAAGGATTTTTATACATTTTAGTTATTTTAGTTTAAGTTTTTAATTATGTCTTAGTTTGTACATCTTGATTGTGAGTTTTTAAATATTGCACTTTAAATTATGTGTCTTAATTCTGACATCATTAATATTTATCTAAGTTCATGCAAATTAAAGTGTGTTCATTAATATGTGTCTTAATTTGGCCAGATTGTTCACAATGGTTGCTACTAGGAAGTTCCCTCTCAAGCTAATGCATGCATAATTGATGTTCATTGGACCATATTTATGGAGCTTCATTCACTTGGACGTGCATACATATGGAAGGTGCTGAACACAACCTCCCATGAGCCATTTCGTGAATAGCCAAAGCATCAAGTGTTTTCACACTTGACTATTCAGCTGGCTACCAAGTTTACAGCTATGGGACCATTCAATTCTTAATGTTCACACCTCAAGACTCTTCATCTGACACAAGCTGCACTAATGACCTACATAACCATTCAGTTATCAAGGTAGCATCAACTCAATTTCACACTATTGCAACCACTCAACTCTATGCACATTCAGTTAATTTTTAAGGACCAATGGCTTGGCTATTCGAAAATGCAAATTTCACAATGTGAACAAGGCTGTTGACATCATCAACGTCTAGAAAATCTCAAGGGATGCCTTCAACAAATCAATGGTCATTAAGCACATTTAATCTGATTATTATCTCATGCCTATTTGGCTGGTTCCTTGTACAACCTATAAATATGAGGCTTGAAACACTTTGTAGGGACTTTTGATGAAATTTAATATTAGTGTGAGTGTTCACTTTCTTTGTTCTCATGTGACTCAAATTGACATATCAAGCAATCCTTGTGGCGTCAATCTGATTCGTTCGAACTTATCATTTCTTTTTAGAAGCGTGGCGTTCAACCTTTATACTGGTTGGTTCCTATCTTGCTAGATAGAGGTTCATGGTTCTTGTTCCCTTCTCATATCCGAATTAAGTACTAATATAAGAACTGGGTCAGTGTTGTTCTATAATATTGGTTCAATCTTGAGTCCTTAAACCGAATTCAAAATTCTCCATTATCATCTATCAAAACGCCCTATTCATAGCCAGCCATTCACGTTTCAACCTTTACTAAGTACATTATTTTGATACTTCTTAATTTCAATCGGGAACTCTTGGGACTTATAATCATCATATGAGAACGAGCTCGCATCACCACTTATGGGTTCAAACCAATTCTCAAAATTATAACTATTTTACGGATCCAAACTAATTAGATTTCTTACATTATTTTCATGTGAGTCATACGTGCGATTGTTCTTCGGCTTTACGGTTGATGTGGGTCATTTGGATGAGCACCTAATTCAATAACATACTAGAAAATCTGTAGCTAATAATGATTAAATTCCTTCATCTAATCAATCCATAACATTTACCCAACAACTATGTCGAAACAACAAACTAGTTTACGTTTAATTGCACTTACGCTTCTCGATTTGTGGCTTCCAAATAACCATTTGATCAAGAACATTTTTTCCTAATTGACATGGGTTTAAAGGATGATTAGAGGGATTCAAACACTCAGATTAAGACTAAAATTAAATGGGTAAGATTCAATAAATGAATAGCCCCCTTTTCTACACATATACGTATGACCACCACTTATGGTGGTTAGAATTGGGGCTGAATTTTAAAACAACTTGAGATCTAATTAAAAGCTGGAAAAATAAATTTAAAAACAACTTGAGATATAATTCTAAATCTAGAAATTTAGGTTTTTAAATTCTAAGATAACCCAAGAAATCAAAAGAAAAAGATGTCTTACACAAGCTAATGGAGATAGGCGGCAATGGCACTTTCATGGCAAGGTTGGAGTTGATCTTGGAGATTCAAGATTTTAGTTTTGGGGATGTTCTAATTGAATAAAAATAGAAGCAAGGTAGGGATTAAGATGATGCTCAATCTTGAAGACAAAAGGAAGAAAAATCAAGAGTGATGGTGGTGATAGGTGCGACGACAACGGTGGGAGATAGAGAAAAGAAAAAAATAAAGATCAAGAGAGGGAGTGGAGATTAGGGACGGCTAAGGTAGGAGAAAAGAGAGTTAGAGGCTAATTATTTTGAGTAAAAATTATATTTATGCCTAGGCTTACTAGGCTTGGACGACAACACATTAAAAAAAAGAAGAGAATTTTGCAAAATTTAATTTATTTTGCAAGAGATGTGACTTAAACTTGGGACCTCCAACAACTTTCATGCTTCAACATTTAATAACAAACCATTGGGCCAATTCATTATTTTTTATATAATTCTACAATTTTATTGAGCTAAATTTTGCGATGTTACAAGGTTGCTAGTCGCCTTTGTGGAGAAGATCTTTTCAATAAACTCGACATCAAATTCTTTAATAACGCTCTAAGAGAACTTGAAGAGATATTGCACATAGATGCTGTAACACCCTCAACCTGATCTGATTTGCTAAATCCAAAACTTTGGCATTACCAATGTATACATACACAAACATAGTCTACTGATACAAACTACAATCAATTATGGTTTACTTAATTACAAAATTTCTAACTTGAATACGTAAGCATGTACAAGAAGTAAAAACAACTACAACACATGGTATTTAAAATACAACGATATTTAATTTGAAATCCTAATGTATTACAAATACACCATGCATGGAATTCTTAGTGATAACTCATACTTTGAATGCACCACCAAACTTGCTCTGTATGCATAATAACCCAATACGCCCTTTCCTTTGGCGTACTCTCATTCAACCTGAAACAAAAGTATAAACCCATGTAAGTTCATAAGAACTTAATGAGAAAAACACCCTTTACCTGTGCAATAATTGTTCATTGTTACTGATGAATCATTATGATGATCTTATTGTTCTTGTCCTTCAACTTGTCTATAGCGAATGCATTTCTCAAATTTCGTTCTTCATTCACTATAGAGTAACATGCCTTACTGTAAAATCATTACTTACCCATCAACATCTTTGATACAACACTTACATTCTTCAATTTGATCTTTCATAAATATTTATCCATTTCTTTTACAGTGGTCCATACAATTGAAACATCGTTACTCGTGCATACAGAACTCTAAGCCATTATTTTATCACAATTCACGAATGGTCATTTACACAAATAGCAAATACCTCATTAAATTATCAAATTTGGAATCCTTACTCAGAAAACACTTTTCTTATGTTAACCCACCACCTCTTTGTATCTTTTCAATTCATTATTCATAATTGAATCATGGTCATGTATATTACTTTATCGCAACCCATAGAGACACTATTCCTTATTGATAATTTTTATCACACTTGCGAACCATACTAAACGTGCCAAAACAATTTAATTATTCCTTTAGGTTACACTATTGAGAACCTTACTATGATATGCCACAAGGGCACTATTTTCAAAATTTCCCATGTAAGTCGTTGACCATCTCTAGACGTATTAACTTCTAGAGTGTGAATACTATAGCAAAAGATATATAAATGACGCAGTATCTACAAGTATATGGGTCAAGTTGTAATATAGTGACAACGGAGTAGGTGAGTACTCCAAGGATCATACCCAAAGGCAGCTAGTGCTAGATCAATTTCAACCTAAACGCCAAAAGATCTAATTAGTACTTAAAATAGGTTATATTATGAAAATATAGATAATAGGAATTTTTAGGGTTTTTCTTATAATAATATTAATAATAAGTAAATAAGTATCAAGAAATTAAAAAGTGAAATTAATTAAACGTGATTCTGAGTGATTAGCCCGCTTCGATAATCTTCATCAATTGTCGATTTGGGTTTCATGTAAATCAAATAGTCGATATCCTAGTAAGATGTAACACCCCTTACACGTGTCAGACGCCGGGACAAGGTACGAGGCATTACTGGACTTAAACATAACCAATCATACAAAATCGAGTCATGAAATTTCATCCAAATTAAAATTTTTTTATATTTCATCATAAAGTCCCTAATATGGGCTTACGAGACCCAATACATACTTTGAAAGTGGTTCAGGCCCAAACCGAGAACTTTTGAAAACTTTAAAAAATTTCTTAAAAAACAGGGGCACATGCCCTGAGCACATGGCCGTGTGGCCAGCCATGTGGATGCAAGTTAGGCTATTTACCAAGCTTTTTTCCATCCAAACATTTACACACTTATACCAAATTTATCATCACACAAAATGGCCTTATCATAAACGTACAACTTAACCAATAATAGCCAACATCAATGGCCTTATACAAAATGAACTATCAAATAACATAGGCCAATATTTCAGGCCAAATCAATTATGACACATAACAAAATAATCAAGTCCTCTATACATGCCATAATTCATAATATTACTTTTAAAATACCAAAAGAGAGTTGATAGTATGGATTGATCTCCGACGATCTCTGTACCCCGAGCTACCTTGGTGACACTATAAGACAAGGGAAAGAAAAGGGAGTAAGCATATAGCTTAGTAAGTTGGTATTTCAATAGTAAAAAAATTATTAACATGCTTTTATCAATCCTCATAACGTGTTCTCAAGATAATACAATCATATTTGCACATAGTTTCACTATTCACTTATGTTCATATCAAGCTGTCTATGCGATTCATAGTCAATAAATTCTTTATATCTTGAGCTATGAAACCCCAAATTAAGATCCTCAAAATTTCTATGAAACTAGACTCACATATCTTCTTACCATAAAATTTTATGAATTTATGGTTTAGCCAATAAGTGTATGATAGAGGGTTGTGCGCGGACCAAGATTGAGTTGCCAAGTCACGAGAAAACTCCTACGAAGCTCTAGACGATCAGATCTAAAAACGAAATAGAGAATTAAGATTAGATCCAATCAGATCTAAAACCAAAACTCCCCAATTCAATTAATGGGCAGCAAGCATTAAAACGCCCCAAAAGTTGTCAATTTTTGGAAGCCAAGAACCGATTTGAGCTTAAAGAGAATCCCCCTCCTTAACAGCTGAACCTATCAGCACCAAAAGAAAACGAGTTAAAAATCAGATTAAATAGAAAGCTAGGGTTTAGGGTTGTAAGAGAAAAGAAAGATTGATGAATCAAAATCGATTCTTGATGCTCAAGAAGATTACGATTCTGCCCAAATTGAACCAGCAAGATAGTTTTCCCAAATTCTAGCAACTAAATTTTCGAACAGAATAGAGAGGAAGTAACGGCAAGATCTATGGAAAAGATGGATTTTTGTTCAATCTTTGCTGCCAAGAAAAGGGGCCAACCAGTTCTTTAATGTTGAAGAGGGCTGGAAACACAACAAGAAGATTTAAGAAGTTAAAATGATAAATTGGCACAAACAGAATTTAAAAGAAAGATTGAACAGCGAGCAAATAAAATAAAGTCCTAAGAAGCCTTGAAATCCCGAAAGATTTCACAACTCCATTCAAACGGCTCTAATCTCCCCTCCAATAAAGATCAATGGCAAGAAGAAGGCTGAAGATGTCTCCCACAATAAAAAAGATTGTTAAAAATACTTCTAAAGAAAACTCAAGAGAAAATTCTTGAAGAACTCAAAGAGAATTTTTACTCAAAGCAAATCTGAAATTTTCAATGTAATTGTAATGTGTTTAATAAGGTGGTCGGCCATGCCTATTAATAGGCCTTCTATCTATTTCCTTAACTCATTAGGAAAACTTAAAAAAGACCTAATTAAAAAATTAAGAGGGAAATTCGGCCAAGGCATTTTAATGGGCTGCTTAGGCCGAATTTTTACATATAATAATCCTAAAATCTAAAAATTAAACTTAGATATTTAAACAATTAAAATTTTTACAAATTGGGCCACTTTAACTGTGACAGCCCAAAATTGACCCTAGTCAGGAAGTGGTTTCGGGACCACTAAACCGAGTCATAAAAATAATTAACCGTCATAATTGATGCTCATTATATGTACATGTGCATGTGTGAAAATTTCGTGTTTGAATTTGTTAATTGTAAGTGAATTTTATCAAATAGGACTTATGTGAGAAAATTTTGAAATGTGCTAGGCAAATGCAAAGTGGCCTATTAATGCATATTGTGAAAATGATGGGTTTGCATGTCAATTTACCCAAATTAAGGCATAGTGGCCGGCCATGCTATGAGTGGAAACATGTCACAAACATGTTATGTTAGTGAGGTATGTTAGGAAAAATAAAATAAGGAGTATGGGTAATAAAGAAATGGAAACCAAAAAAGATGTGTGGTTGTTTCCCCCCCCCCCAATTGCCGTGAGTTAAAGAAAAGAAAAGAAAAAATTTTGTTCATCCTTTTTCATCTTCTTTTGGCCGAAAATTCTAAGGAAGGAGGAAGGAGTTCTTGCTTCATGTTTGGTTTGGAAGAGGATTAGGAGGAGGTTTGGCCATACTTGTATCTAGATCAAGGTATGTTTGAGGTTGTGCCATGAGATTCATGCATGTTTTTAGTTGCTAGCTTGAGTTCTAATTAGCCCATGGTTCAAATCTTTGCTATGTCATGGGGATGATATTCGGCCTAGGTGGATTTTGTGTTAATGCCATTGCATGCTAAATATGAAGCTTGTTAATGATGCATGTGATGGTGGATTGATGATTCTTGAATCTTCTTTTTAGCATTTTTGAGTGAGCACATATGTGCATTGGTTGCTAGATGGAGAAGAATCGGCTAGCAAGTTGTGTGCTAAGGCCGAATATAATTTTTGTATATTAATGAGTAATGCATGTGTTAAATTGATGGAAAGGGAGAGGATGCTTTACTAGTGTATATATGTGTGTATTAGCCAAGTTTTGAACTTGAAACAAAATGGTGTTTAGTCAATACAAGTAACCATACTTGTAGAATGTATTAAGTGTTGCAATCGGCCCCAACATAGACATGTATGTTCGACCACATGAATAAGTACATAAGCTATGTGTATGTTCGGCCATAGGTAGCCTATTGATGGCTTTAGCTTGACTTAGAAAATTCGGCTAAGGGGAAATATTAGCTAGTATGTTGAATTCGATTCGTGATTTCGTACACATGTGACTCTAATGTCTAATGTATATATGGGCTAAGTACCTTGAGCTTCTCTTTTGATGTTCGAATGAATTGTATTAAATTGCTTGATGTGATTAAAAATGCGTATGACCATTGTGTATTTGAGCTAAAAGGGTGGCCATATGACCTATCAAACTCCTTGTCATATTCGGCCATAAGCTAGCAAAATGAGACTTTAATGAGTTAAATTTGTTTGAATTAGCTCAAGAGCTTAGAGGACCCCAGTTGGATAAGGGAAAGGAAAAAGTGGTCGAGTAGCCATCGGAATCGTTCGACAACATCCGAGGTAAGTTCTTGAGTAAAAGAGCTTAAATTATGATTTGATTAGATCATGTTTTAAGCAAATCAAAATCATGCTCCTTGTGTGTGGCTATTGAGCCGAAATTGCAAGAATGATAAGTGTCTTGTGTTTGAGTTTTGCTAACGAAAACGAAATACGAATGTGCCATGATTTATTGTTAAATGTGCATGGTTATTTGAATGATGTCCGGGCTAAGTCCCGAAGGCTTTGTGCTAAGTGACCATATCCGGACTAAGATCCGAAGGCATTTGTGCGAGTTACTAAATCTGGGTTAAGTCCCGAAGGCATTTGTGTGAGTTACTAAATCCGGGTTAAGTCCCGAAGGCATTTGTGCGAGTTACTATAACCGGGCTATGTCCCGAAGGCATTTGAACGAGTAGCTATATCCGGTTAAATTCCGAAGGTACGTGATTTGGGAATGAATGATCTTGCTGTAAAAATTTCAGTTAATACGCTTGAAACATCCCAACATTGAGGTATGTTTCGTATGTGCTTTGAATTAGTTGAGCCCTTACAAATAAGTATTCGCTCAGTTGATAAATGAGCTACCGGCCTTTGGCTAAGTTGATCTTTGTGTATGAATAAAAGGGTTGGTAATGTGAAGTAAGTATGATATTGAAAAATTGTGCATATGAAATTATCCGTTTAGCTACATGAATGCTATACTTTTGTTGTGCTGGAATCCCTTGCTCAAAACTTACTAAGCATAAATTGCTTACTCCGTCTCCTTGATTCTCTGTTTTATAGATTTTGGTTCTCCAGCTATCGGACTCGGGATTTTGAAGTCGAAGTCGCCCACACTATCAAAGCCCCCCCTTTTTGGTACAATTTTGGTTGAACTTCGAAATGGCATGTATAGGACTACCCTTTTTGTTGGGGGTCATGGACCCTTTGGACTTGTATAATTTTGGATAGCCATGCGAAAATGGCTTATATATGTTTGAGTATAATGTTATAATCATTTGGTATGGATATGGTTATTGAGAGGTGTGGATATGCTTAACAAGGATTGGCCATGGGAATGGTTAATCACTATCATAATTTGTGCTATTTATGCTAAAAGGGTTAGTTGAATCATGGAAACTATGAAATAGGTAAAGTCTACCTTAAAGGCAGATGCTGACAGCATCAGTGATGTAGATTTGGAAAATCACTAAAAATAGTAGGAAGGGAATTAAATAGTGAATAAATTATGTAAACGAACCTTGATGAATCTATTTTCATAGGAAAGTAGCGAAACGATCATATGGACAGTATGTTAAGAGATATTCAGGTTCTCGTAAGACAGGGCCAGAACGGTTTCTGGATTCCCTGTTTCGACTTTGGAAATTCATTATAAATTAACCAGAGATAATTAGGAGTCATGCCATATATGTATAGATTCCTCTTTGAGTCTAGTTTCTATAGAAACAAACGACATCAGTATTGAATCCCTTTACAGGGAGATATCCAAGTCTTAATGCGCAAAGATCAGTGTAGTCGATCCCTGTAACATGGGAGACTTTTACTAATAAACTGTACTAATTGGCCCAACCAAAAATTCTAGAAAAAAATATGTAGATGGGCATATGAGTCTAGTTTCAGGGAAAATTTACGGAACTGGATTCCGAGTTTCTGAACTCAAGATATGATTTTTAAAGAGACTAGTATGCAGATTGGCAGTGTCTGGGAAATTTGTTTATAAGTGGTTAAAGTCTGTTAACACCTCGTGTTCGACTCCGGTGACGGTCTCGGGTTCGGGGTGTTACATTAACAATTTGGCTTGATTTTCAACTAAGTATGGTTTGACTTCTTGGTTGGGCTTGGAATCATCTTATTGGGCCTTGCCTTCAAGAACTTGGGCTTGTAGTCCATCTCCTACCGAAATTGGTTTGTTGATGCTCGTAACGGAGATCCAATGCGCTTTGGCTACAAGATTCAGTTTCTTGGACCAAGATTTATAAGATTTGAAATCTTGATTTTCTTGATTCATGAAATCGCCCCAAACAGCAAAATTGGGCCAAGATTCGGTTTCTTGATTTTCTTGAAAACAAGAAAGTGAATCTTGATTTTCTCTTTCTTTCGTGTACGCATCTAATGTGACAGCCCTAAAGTGACCCTAGTCGGAAAGCGATTTCGGGACCGCTAAACCGAGTCACCAAATTATTTGAATATGATATTTATTGTGTAAAATAAATGTGTAAAAATTTTAAGCTTCGATTTAGTAAATTGCATGTGAATTTAGTCAATAGGACTTATGTGTGACATTTTTGAAATGTGATAGATCAAAACATAAGGACCTATTAGTGCATGTTGAAAAAGGGGGGGGACTTGCATGTCAATTTTTCCCCCCATCTAGTAGTGGCCGGCCATGACATTAGGATGGACAAAGGGTGATGGGCAAAACATGTCATAGACATGTTGTGTTGGTGCATCATGGGAGGAAACAATAAAATAAAATAAGGAGTATGGGTAATAAAATAATAATGGAAAGGTAAATGATGATGAAACAAAATTGTCTCATCCATGTTCCCCCCCCCCATTGCCGTGAATTGAAGAAAGAAAACAAAAAAAAAGTGTTCATTCTTGAACATCTTTGGCCGAATAGTGGAAAGAAAGGAAGGGGAAGAGCTTGAGAAAATCGGCTATGGTGGTTTGCTAGACTAAGGTATGTTTGATGTTGTCCTTGAGATTCATGCATGTTTTTAGTTGTTAGTTGAGTTCTACCTAGCCCATGGTTTAAATCTTTGCTATGAGATGGAGATGATATTCGGCCATGGGTGTTGTCTTCTTGGTTGATGTTTGATGTTGTGGTGATGAGGCATGAAGATGAGTTAAGTTTCGGCTAAGGTGGATTTGTGTTGATGTCATTTGCATGCTAAGTGTAAAGCTTTGTAATGATACATGTGATGGTGATTGATGACTCTTGGATTTTCTTTTTGGCATTTTTGAGTTAGACATTAAGTTCTTTGTGTAACCCATGACCAAAATTGAATGGTATGGTGTCTTGATGCATTCGGCCATGGTAGAAAATAGATGTGAAATGGTAGTAAGGTGAAGTGCAAAATGTTAGTATTTGATTACTAGTGTATATATGCGTATTAGCCGAGTTTTGAACTTGAAACAAGATGATATATAATCAATACAAGTAACCATACTTGTAGGAAGTATTAAGCATATAATCGGCCTCAACATAGACATGCATATTCGGCCATAGGAAGAAGATTGGTGTTGCATGTATTCGGTTAGAGGCAAGCATATTGATGCTTTTATCTTGGCTTAGACAATCGGCTAAAAGGAAGTGTGGATTAACATGTTGAGTTGATTCATGATTTCATATGTATGTGACTTTAATGTCTAATGTATATATATGGGCTAAGTATCTTGAGTTCCTCTTTTCGATGCTCAAATGATTAAATCAATTTATTTGTTAAATTAAGCCCAAGAGCAAAGAGGATCAAAGTCAGATAGGGGAAAAGAGAAAGTAGACGAATAGCCGGGGATATCTAGTCGTCAACCGCTTCCGAGGTAAGTTTTAAGTGATTAAACGTTGAGTAAATTCAATCATAATATGACATAATGAGTTGATTTAATAAGATATGATGTGGCCATGATATGTCTTAAACTCAAATGGTAAGTTCATATGTGTTTGGACTTGGAAAGTTAAGAGCAAATTGTAATAATTTGCTTTGGACAGCAGCAGTAACGTGATTTTAGAAAATCACTATAAATTGTTGGTGTGGAATTATAGGCTGAATAAAATATGTAATCAAGGCTTAATTAGTCTAGTTTCTTATAAAAGAGACCTTGTGAGCAAACAAATTTCCTATAAAGAGATATTTAAAGTTGTGTGAGACGGTGTCAGAATGACTCCGAAATCCCCTGTTCTGTTTTTAGAAAATCATTATAAATTGTACAAAAATGGTTATAAGATAAAATTTATATGCTTAGACTCCTTAATGAGTTTAGTTTCAAATTAAATAAAATACAACACATTTTGAATTCTGTAAAATGAGAAATTTGATTCGTAGTGAAGAGTGGTCAGATTAGTCAAACAGTGAAACAGGGGAAACTTTAAGAAAAATCTGGTATTGATTGGCCAAACCTAAAATTCTGAAAATTTTATGGATGGAAGATACACGAGTCTATATTCAGGGAAAATTAACGGAAAGTGATTTGGAGTTTTGTATCTCCAGTTATAAATAATTTAGTGACTACTGCTCAGGAAAACAGCTTGTAGTGAATATGTGATTTTGTTGTAAACATGGATAAAACTTGTTTTAGTTACTCATAAGCTATTGATTAAACCCATACGTGAATTCTAAATCGTGATATTGTAAAACGATACATGAGTGTTAGATGGATCTTTGATATTAAAATTTGTGAAATTGTAAGTTTATGAGTATTCGAATATGAAATGATAGTATGGCATGAAATTGAATTATTCATTGGGAAATGATTAATGTAGATTCGGCCAAGACAAAGTGTATACATGATAGTATATGTGATATGTGAAGTATATTTGGATAATTGTGATGTGAATGTATATATATGTGATAAGGCCTAATGGCCGATGTGATGAATGTGACAGCCCAAAATTGACCCTAGTCGGGAAGTGGTTTCGGGACCACAAAACCGAGTCTTATAAATAATTAAAGATTATATTCTATGTTTATGATGTGCGTAAATGCTTGTGTGATAGTTCCATACTTTAATTTGGTCAGTGTATGTGGAATTTATTAGTAGGGACTTATGTGAGACAATTTAGAAATATGCTAGGCAAGTGTTCAAGTGGCCCATTAATATATGTGGGAAAGTGTTTGTCCTTGCATGTCAAATTAGCCAAATTAAAGCATAGTGGCTGGCCATGCTATGGGTGGAAACATGTCACCAACATGTTATGCTAGTGATGTATGCTAAGAAAAATAAAATAAAGAGCATGGTAATTAAACAATGAAAAGGAAGGGTGATGAAAAAAAATGGTCTCATCCATACCCCCCTTGTTGCCGTGAGTTGAGGAAAGAAAACAAAAAAAAAATGTGTTCATTCTTGAACACCTTTGGCCGAATAGAGGAAAGAAAGGAAGGGGAAGAGCTTGAGAAAATCGGCTATGGTGGTTTGCTAGACTAAGGTATGTTTGATGTTGTTCTTGAGATGCATGCATGTTTTAGTAGTTGACTTGAGTTCTAAAAACCCATGGTTCAATTTTGTGGATTGATGATGATTTTGTGTTTTGCCATTGATGAGTGCTTGAGCTTTTTGATAGTTGTTGATGAAAAGTGAAAGATATGTTAAAGATTAATATGTTAAATTAAGGCTTGGTAAGCTAGCTATTAAGGTGAAATGCTAATGTTAGTATTTGATTTGGTAATAATCTGTTTGGGGACAGCAGCAGTAAGGTGATTTTGGAAAATCGCCATAATTTGTAGGAGTTGAATTAGAAGCTGAGTGAATTATTCCATTAAAGCTTGAAGAGTCTATTTTCTTACAAAAGAAACTATAAAAACAAAAGAGTTACCGATCTTGAGATATTTGAAGTATTGTGGGGCTGAGTCAAAATGACTACTAGATTCCCTGTTCTGTTTTTAGGAAATCATTATAAATTGTACAAAAATGATTATAAGATAAAATTTATATGCTTAGACTCCTTAATGAGTCTAGTTTCAAATGAGATCAAATACAACACATTTTGAATTCTGTAAAATGAGAAATTTGATTCGTAGTGAAGAGTGGTCAGAATAGTCAAATAGTGAAACAGGGGAAACTTTAAGAAAAATCTGGTATTGATTGGCCAAGCCAAAAATTCTGAAAATTTTATGGTTGGAAGATATACGAGTCTATATTCAGGGAAAATTAACGGCTAGTGATTTGGAGTTTTGTAGCTCCAGTTATAAACAATTTAGCGACTACTGCTCAGGAAAACAGCTCGTAGTGAATATGTGATTTTGTTGTAAACATTAATGAAAATTTGCCAATGAGTTATTTATTGACTATTATAAAGCTTACTATAATCTATGTGTGTGAAGGTCAAATCAATATATATTATTCTGAAAGTAATACTTGAATAGTCGATTAATGACTATTTTAAATTTTGTTGAACTTAAGCTCAAGAGCAAAAGGGAACTAGATCCGATAAAGGCAAAGAAAAGATCACTGAGTAGTCGAGTTGGAACCGTCTTACCCAACACAAGGTAAGTCATTAAGCATGTAGTTGGTATTATTTCAAATGGTCATAATGTTTATGTATTGATGCTGAATGGAATGAATAAATATACATATATATATATGCATGTACGTATGTGATGATGAAATTGTTGAATGAAAAGAAAAGAGGTAAGATGTACTGAGTTGTTGATCTCGGCACTAAACGTGCGGGTATAACCATTTATGACCATGAGATTGGCGCTAAGTGCGCGGGATTAAATTGTACAGCACTAAGTGTACGATTTGACTATGTTGCACTAAGTGTGCGAAATGAATATGATGCACTAAGTGTGCGAATTGACCATGCGGCACTAAGTGTGCGAGTTTGACTATGTAGCACTAAGTGTGCGATTTGATTACGTAGCACTAAGTGTGCGAGTTGATTATATAGCACTGAGTGTGCGGACTCAATATGCATTCGTGAATCATTATGGACACTATGTGTGCAACACTATTGAGTCGATCGCGGACAGCGGATCGGGTAAGTGTCTTGAGTACATGGCTAATAGGTGCTATGCTTATACTTGGTGTTGAGCTCGGTAAGTTTGAACCTATGTGACAACTATACTTGAAGTCACGTACATAAAATTTATTGTAGGATGGGTGAAAGGCCGTTTAGTCGTTTGATTGTAACGAAAATAAATTGATTTATGAAAATGCTTCAATGTCCTATTGATGAGTATATGGAATGTGAATGCATGAATTGATATGAAATTGAATCGATAGGTTGGAGGAACTATGGTATGGTTCGGAATGGATGGAGTAATTAGCCTCGTTCCATTTTGTTTTCTCTTGTGATAATGTTATTGATGGATGGTAGTGCATAGCTTATGACTTACTGAGTTATAAACTCACTCGGTGTTTCCTTGTCACCTATTCTAGGTTTCTTGGACACATCTCTTTTTGCGTGATCGGGCCGTCATCGAAGTCATCACACCGGATAGCAAGTTTTGGTACTTTCTTCTTAGTTGGCTTAGAAGAACATTTTGGCATGTATAAGCTATTACGTTGTGTTTGAACTTTGGCATGTAAACTTTAAGCCATGCGAAAATGGCACGAATGTTCGATTGAGTTGGATCAAGGGTAGGCATGAAATGGACCTAGTTACTTTCGTAACAGATGCTGGCAGCAGCAGTGTCATGAGATTGAAAAATCACTAAAAATAGTAGGAGTGGAATTAATTGATGAATAAATTATGTAATCGAAGCTCGATGAGTCTATTTTCATGAGGAAGTAACGAAAAGATCATATGGGCAGTATATTAAGAGATAATCAGATTTTTGTGGGACAGGGCCAGAACGGTTTCTGTATTCCCTGCTCCGAATTTGGAAATTCATTATAAATTAACCAGAGATAATTAGGGGTCGTACCATATATGTATAGATTCCTCTCTGAGTCTAGTTTTCATAGAAACAAACGGCATCAGTATTGAAGCCCCGTGCAGGGAGATATCCAAGTCGTAATGGGAAAAGGTCAGTGTAGTCGACCCCTGCAACATGGGAGACTTTGACTAATAAACTGTACTAATTGGCCCAACCAAAAATTCTAGAAAAAAATACATAGATGGGAACATGAGTCTAGTTTCTGGGAAAAATTACGAAACTGATTTTCGAGTTACGAAACTCAAGATATGATTTTTAAAACGACTAGTACACAGATTGGGCAGTGTCTGGAAAATAAATTTTATAAGGGGTTAAAGTCAGTTAACACCTCGTGTTCGACTCCGGTGTCGGTTTCGGGTTCGGGGTGTTACATTTGATTGGTATCAGAGCTATGGTTTAGTCGGTTCTAGGACTACCATAGCACGTATGAGTCTAGCTATACATGCCTTAATGTTAATGTTTAAAAGGGTGATGACTTCCGACGGTTGAAATGTTTTTGTTTTGATTAGTAAATGGATCCCGGTGTAGAAAGAACCCTAGCGGATGACGTTGAGAGCGTAGCGGCTGCTCCTGCACAAGGGACGCCGCCTGTTGAACCTCAGTCATCTGCGAATAATCAAGGTGAGGGGGCTAAACAAGCCTTCTTTACCATGATGAATGAGTGGGTCGCGCAATATGCCCGAACCAACCCGGCTGTCCAACAATTCCCAAATTTGAATAATCCACCCCAAGAGCCTGTAATGCCATCAGTCGCTGATCCTGTGAGGCTGAGTAAGCCACCTGTAGACTTGATTAGGAAGCGTGGGGCTGAGGAGTTCAAGGCCATAGTAACTGATGATGCCAAAAGGGCCGAGTTCTGGCTTGATAACACCATTCGGGTGTTCGATGAATTGTCATGCACACCTGACGAATGTCTAAAATGTGCTGTATCTTTGTTGCGAGACTCAGCCTACTATTGGTGGAGGACCTTGATTTCCATAGTCCCGAACGAGCGAGTAACTTGGGACTTCTTTCAAACGGAATTCCGAAAGAAATTTATTAGCCAACGGTTCATTGATCAGAAGCGTAAGGAGTTCTTGAAACTCAAGCAAGGCCGTATGACTGTATCTGAATACGAACATGAATTCGTAAGACTCAGTAGGTATGCCCGGGAGTGTGTAGCTGATGAGGTTGCTATGTGCAAAAGATTCGAGGAAGGGTTGAATGAAGATTTAAAGCTACTAATGGGTATTTTGGAAATAAAAGAATTCGTAACACTAGTCGAACGAGCCTGCAAGGCGGAAGAACTTGGAAAGGAGAAGAGGAAGGCTGAATTTGAAGCTAGAGATTATCGTAAAAGATCGACGGGTAAAGCTCCGTTCTCAGCTGTAAAGAAGTTCTGGGAGGACATTAATAAGTCGAGGGCGACTGCGGGAATTTCCATCAGGGCAAGACCATCGATGGGCTCCCGAGCTACTTCGGTAGCTAGTGTGGGCAATAATCGTCACGAGAAACCTGAATGTCCCCAATGTGGAAGACGACACCTAGGTGAATGTTGGGGCAAGTCTACTAGCAGGGCCTGTTACGGATGCGGTTCGAAGGACCACTTCATTAGAGATTGCACGGAGCTGGATGAGAAGAATAAGATTCAAGGTGCAAGACCTAGTGGAGTGACATCTAGAGGTAGACCACCGAGAATTTTAGGAGGCAGGGGTGGTAGTCAGAGGGGGGCCTCTGATACGGCCGATCGAGCCGAGAACCGTACTCCTGCTAGAGCATATGCCATTCGCGCACGAGAGGAGGCATCCTCCCCCGACGTCATCACTGGTACCTTCACTCTCTTTGATACTAATGTGATTGCATTGATTGACCCTGGTTCTACTCATTCATATGTATGCGAAACCTTAGCAACCAGTAAGACTCTACCTGTTGAGTCTACTGAGCTCGTAATTCGAGTATCAAACCCTTTGGGTCAATGCGTACTTGTTGATAAAGTGTGTAAGAGATGCCCTCTAATAATCCGAGAATCCTGTTTTCGGCCGATTTGATGCTTTTGCCGTTCGACGAGTTTGATGTTATTCTTGGTTTGGATTGGTTAACCGCGCATGATACGGTTGTGAATTGCAAAAGCAAGACTATCGATTTGAGGTGCGCAAATAACGAAATAATCCGAGTTGAGTCTGCGGACTTAAGGGGGTTGCCAGCTGTAATATCAGCAATGTTGGCCCAGAAATATGTAAGGAAAGGGTGCGAAGCATACCTCGCGTATGTACTTGATGACAAGGAGTTAGAAAAGAAACCCGAATCGGTGCCGGTGGTTTGTGAATACCCGGATGTTTTTCCTGAAGAGTTACCGGGTTTGCCACCTGTTCGGGAGGTAGAGTTTGGTATTGAACTTGTACCTGGAACTACGCCAATTTCGATCGCTCCGTATCGTATGGCACTAACCGAGTTAAAAGAGTTGAAAGCTCAGTTGCAAGAATTGACGGATAGAGGTTTCGCTCGATCGAGTTTCTCACCTTGGGGTGCACCAGTATTGTTCGTGAAAAAGAAGGACGGAACCATGAGGTTGTGCATTGACTATCGTCAACTGAATAAAGTGACGATAAAGAATAAGTATCCGTTACCGCGTATTGATGATCTGTTCGATCAATTAAAGGGAGCATCGGTGTTTTCAAAGATAGATTTGAGATCGGGTTATTATCAGTTGCGGATTCGAGATTCGGACGTACCCAAAACTGTTTTCAGAACGAGGTACGGTCACTACGAGTTCTTAGTGATGCCGTTCGGGCTCACTAATGCCCCTGCGGTGTTTATGGATTTGATGAATCGGATCTTCAGGCCGTATTTGGATCGGTTCGTAGTTGTGTTTATTGATGACATCTTGGTCTATTCAAGAGATGAGACCGAACATGCTGAGCATCTGAGGCAAGTGTTGCAAATTTTGCGGGATAAGCAGTTATATGCTAAGTTCAGTAAGTGTGAGTTCTGGTTAAGAGAGGTTAGCTTCTTGGGTCATGTGGTATCCGCATCGGGTATTCGAGTTGACCCGAGCAAAATTTCAGCCATACTTAACTGGAAGCCTCCGAGAAATGTTACCGAAGTCCGGAGCTTTCTAGGGCTCGCCGGTTATTACCGACGATTTGTCAAAGGTTTCTCGATGATAGCCACACCAATGACGAAGCTACTTCAAAAGGATGTTAAGTTCGAATGGACGGAGAAATGTCAGAAAAGCTTCGATCAACTGAAAACTCATTTGACTGAAGCTCCAATTTTGGTGCAACCCGAATCGGGTAAAGAGTTTGTCATTTATAGTGACGCATCCCTACTTGGGCTGGGTTGCGTATTGATGCAAGAAGGTCGAGTTGTGGCCTATGCGTCAAGACAATTGAAGCCACACGAGAGAAATTATCCGACCCATGATCTCGAACTAGCCGCCATTGTGTTTGCATTGAAAATATGGCGACATTATTTGTTTGGTGAGAAGTGCCATGTGTTTTCGGATCACAAAAGTCTCAAATATTTGATGACTCAACGAGACTTGAATCTGCGACAAAGACGTTGGCTTGAGTTGTTGAAAGATTACGAGCTTGTCATTGATTACCACCCGGGAAAGGCTAATGTGGTTGCGGACGCCTTAAGCCGGAAATCACTGTTTGCTTTGCGAGCGATGAATGTACACTTGTCTGTTCTACCTGACAATGTGTTAGTAGCTGAATTAAAAGCCAAACCATTATTGACTCATCAAATTCTTGAAGCTCAGGAAGTCGATGATGAATTGGTTGCAAAATGAGCTGAGTGTGTTCCGAACAAGGAATCGGAGTTTCAGATTGATGATGATGGTTGTTTGAGGTTTAGAAGTCGTTTGTGTGTTCCAAGGAATTCGGAACTCATTCCGATGATTCTGAACGAAGCCCATTGTAGCCGAATGTCAATTCACCCGGGGAGCACGAAAATGTACAACGACTTGAAACGTCGGTTTTGGTGGCATGGTATGAAACGAGACATCTCCGACTTTGTTTCGAGATGTTTAATATGTCAACAAGTGAAAGCGGAACATCAAGTGCCTTCAGGGTTACTTCAGCCGATCATGATACCCGAGTGGAAATGGGACCGAGTCACAATGGACTTTGTGTCCGGACTGCCATTGTCCGCAAGTAAGAAGGATGCGATTTGGGTTGTTGTTGATAGGCTGACTAAGTCGGCTCACTTTATCCCCGTGCGTACGGATTTTTCATTGGATAAACTAGCCGAATTGTATGTTTCTCAGATTGTGAGATTACATGGAGTACCTATTTCTATCGTGTCGGATAGAGATCCGAGATTCACCTCGCGATTTTGGAAGAAATTGCAAGAAGCTTTGGGTACCAAGCTGCATTTTAGCACCGCTTTTCATCCCCAAACCGATGGTCAATCCGAGCGGATAATTCAGATACTCGAGGATATGCTGAGATGCTGCATCCTTGAGTTTAGTGGTTCATGGGAACGGTATGTACCTTTGATTGAATTCGCTTACAACAATAGTTTTCAATCAAGTATTAAGATGGCACCTTACGAGGCTTTGTACGGTCGTAAATGCCGTACACCATTGTTTTGGACCGAGCTCGGTGAAAGTAAAATTTTCGGAGTTGATTTGATTAAAGATGCCGAACAGAAAGTAAAGGTAATCCGGGAAAGTCTGAAAGCAGCCACAGATCGTCAGAAATCGTATGCGGATTTGAAACGAAAAGACATTGAATATCAGGTGGGAGATAAAGTGTTTCTTAAAGTTTCGCCTTGGAAAAAGGTACTTAGGTTTGGCCGTAAGGGCAAGTTGAGCCCGAGATTCATTGGGCCGTATGAAATCTCCGAACGAGTGGGGCCAGTTGCGTATAGATTGATTTTGCCCCCTGAGCTTGAAAAGATCCATGACGTCTTTCATGTTTCGATGCTTCGACGCTATAGATCTGATCCATCGCACATAATTAGCCCATCAGAGGTTGAAATTCAAGCCGATATGAGTTATGAAGAAGAACCGATGCGTATCCTAGCTCGTGAAGTGAAGGAGTTACGAAACAAAAGAGTTCCGCTAGTAAAGGTGTTATGGCTCAAACACGGGATCGAGGAAGCTACTTGGGAAACCGAGAGCTCGATGAAAGAACGATATCCAAACCTATTTACCGGTAAGATTTTCGGGGACGAAAATTTCTTAAGTGGGGGAGAGTTGTGACAGCCCAAAATTGACCCTAGTCGGGAAGTGGTTTCGGGACCACAAAACCGAGTCTTATAAATAATTAAAGATTATATTCTGTGTTTATGATGTGCGTAAATGCTTGTGTGATAGTTCCATACTTTAATTTGGTCAGTGTATGTGGAATTTATTAGTAGGGACTTATGTGAGACAATTTAGAAATATGCTAGGCAAGTGTTCAAGTGGCCCATTAATATATGTGGGAAAGTGTTTGTCCTTGCATGTCAAATTAGCCAAATTAAAGCATAGTGGCTGGCCATGCTATGGGTGGAAACATGTCACCAACATGTTATGCTAGTGATGTATGCTAAGAAAAATAAAATAAAGAGCATGGTAATTAAACAATGAAAAGGAAGGGTGATGAAAAAAAAAATGGTCTCATCCATACCCCCCCTTGTTGCCGTGAGTTGAGGAAAGAAAACAAAAAAAAAATGTGTTCATTCTTGAACACCTTTGGCCGAATAGAGGAAAGAAAGGAAGGGGAAGAGCTTGAGAAAATCGGCTATGGTGGTTTGCTAGACTAAGGTATGTTGATGTTGTTCTTGAGATGCATGCATGTTTTAGTAGTTGACTTGAGTTCTAAAAACCCATGGTTCAATTTTGTGATTGATGATGATTTTGTGTTTTGCCATTGATGAGTGCTTGAGCTTTTTGATAGTTGTTGATGAAAAGTGAAAGATATGTTAAAGATTAATATGTTAAATTAAGGCTTGGTAAGCTAGCTATTAAGGTGAAATGCTAATGTTAGTATTTGATTTGGTAATAATCTGTTTGGGGACAGCAGCAGTAAGGTGATTTTGGAAAATCGCCATAATTTGTAGGAGTTGAATTAGAAGCTGAGTGAATTATGCCATTAAAGCTTGAAGAGTCTATTTCTTACAAAAGAAACTATAAAAAAAAAGAGTTACCGATCTTGAGATATTTGAAGTATTGTGGGGCTGAGTCAAAATGACTACTAGATTCCCTGTTCTGTTTTTAGGAAATCATTATAAATTGTACAAAAATGATTATAAGATAAAATTTATATGCTTAGACTCCTTAATGAGTCTAGTTTCAAATGAGATCAAATACAACACATTTTGAATTCTGTAAAATGAGAAATTTGATTCGTAGTGAAGAGTGGTCAGAATAGTCAAACAGTGAAACAGGGGAAACTTTAAGAAAAATCTGGTATTGATTGGCCAAGCCAAAAATTCTGAAAATTTATGGATGGAAGATATACGAGTCTATATTCAGGGAAAATTAACGGCTAGTGA